>NW_026777158.1:0-23286 GCF_030936135.1 Gavia stellata
TGTTCAGAGGCCAAGTGTTTGTGGTTCGTTTGAGAGGTTACCAGTGGGAGATGAGGACCAGCAAGAGCTTTCAGGGCTGGCACCTTTAGTGTAGGAGCAATCCCTGGACGTTCGCAACATCGGTGTTGAGCTCTGGCCAGATTGAGCAGGAGAGGCTGTGTACGTTGGAAGTTTTAGTAGGCTAAACAAGTTCAGAGGCCAAGTGTTTGTGGTTCCTTTGAGAGGTTACCAGTGGGAGATGAGGACCAGCAAGAGCTTTCAGGGTTGGCACCATTAGTGTAGGAGCAATCCCTGGACGTTCACAACATCGGTGTTGAATTTTGGGCAGATTGAGCAGGAGAGGCTGTGTACGTTGGAAGTTTTAGTAGGCTAAACAAGTTCAGAGGCCAAGTGTTTGTGGTTCGTTTGAGAGGTTACCAGTGGGAGATGAGGACCAGCAAGAGCTTTCAGGGCTGGCACCTTTAGTGTAGGAGCAATCGCTGGACGTTCACAACATCGGTGTTGAATTTTGGGCAGATTGAGCAGGAGAGGCTGTGTACGTTGGAAGTTTTAGTAGGCTAAACAAGTTCAGAGGCCAAGTGTTTGTGGTTCGTTTGAGAGGTTACCAGTGGGAGATGAGGACCAGCAAGAGCTTTCAGGGCTGGCACCATTAGTGTAGGAGAAATCGCTGGACGTTCGCAGTTTCGGTGTTGAATTTTGGGCAGATTGAGCAGGAGAGGCTGTGTACGTTGGAAGTTTTAGTAGGCTAAACGAGTTCAGAGCCCAAGTGTTTGTGGTTCGTTTGAGAGGTTACCAGTGGGAGATGAGGACCAGCAAGAGCTTTCAGGGCTGGCACCTTTAGTGTAGGAGCAATCCCTGGACGTTCGCAATTTCGGTGTCGAATTTTGGGCAGATTGAGCAGGAGAGGCAGTGTACGTTGGAAGTTTTAGTAGGCTAAACAAGTTCAGAGGCCAAGTGTTTGTGGTTCGTTTGAGAGGTTACCAGTGGGAGATGAGGACCAGCAAGAGCTTTCAGGGCTGGCACCTTTAGTGTAGGAGCAATCGCTGGACGTTCACAACATCAGTGTTGAATTTTGGGCAGATTGAGCAGGAGAGGCTGTGTACGTTGGAAGTTTTAGTCGGCTAAACAAGTTCAGAGGCCAAGTGTTTGTGGTTCGTTTGAGAGGTTACCAGTGGGAGATGAGGACCAGCAAGAGCTTTCAGGGCTGGCACCATTAGTGTAGGAGCAATCGCTGGACGTTCGCAGTTTCGGTGTTGAATTTTGGCCAGATTGAGCAGGAGAGGCTGTGTACGTTGGAAGTTTTAGTAGGCTAAACAAGTTCAGAGGCCAAGTGTTTGTGGTTCGTTTGAGAGGTTACCAGTGGGAGATGAGGACCAGCAAGAGCTTTCAGGGCTGGCACCTTTAGTGTAGGAGCAATCCCTGGACGTTCACAACATCGGTGTTGAATTTTGGGCAGATTGAGCAGGAGAGGCTGTGTACGTTGGAAGTTTTAGTAGGCTAAACAAGTTCAGAGGCCAAGTGTTTGTGGTTCGTTTGAGAGGTTACCAGTGGGAGATGAGGACCAGCAAGAGCTTTCAGGGCTGGCACCTTTAGTGTAGGAGCAATCGCTGGACGTTCGCAATTTCGGTGTTGAGCTCTGGCCAGATTGAGCAGGAGAGGCAGTGTACGTTGGAAGTTTTAGTAGGCTAAACAAGTTCAGAGGCCAAGTGTTTGTGGTTCGTTTGAGAGGTTACCAGTGGGAGATGAGGACCAGCAAGAGCTTTCAGGGCTGGCACCTTTAGTGTAGGAGCAATCCCTGGACGTTCACAACATCGGTGTTGAGCTCTGGCCAGATTGAGCAGGAGAGGCTGTGTACGTTGGAAGTTTTAGTAGGCTAAACAAGTTCAGAGGCCAAGTGTTTGTGGTTCGTTTGAGAGGTTACCAGTGGGAGATGAGGACCAGCAAGAGCTTTCAGGGCTGGCACCTTTAGTGTAGGAGCAATCGCTGGACGTTCACAACATCAGTGTTGAATTTTGGGCAGATTGAGCAGGAGAGGCTGTGTACGTTGGAAGTTTTAGTAGGCTAAACAAGTTCAGAGGCCAAGTGTTTGTGGTTCGTTTGAGAGGTTACCAGTGGGAGATGAGGACCAGCAAGAGCTTTCAGGGCTGGCACCATTAGTGTAGGAGCAATCCCTGGACGTTCGCAATTTCGGTGTTGAATTTTGGGCAGATTGAGCAGGAGAGGCTGTGTACGTTGGAAGTTTTAGTAGGCTAAACAAGTTCAGAGGCCAAGTGTTTGTGGTTCGTTTGAGAGGTTACCAGTGGGAGATGAGGACCAGCAAGAGCTTTCAGGGCTGGCACCTTTAGTGTAGGAGCAATCCCTGGACGTTCACAACATCAGTGTTGAATTTTGGGCAGATTGAGCAGGAGAGGCTGTGTACGTTGGAAGTTTTAGTAGGCTAAACAAGTTCAGAGGCCAAGTGTTTGTGGTTCGTTTGAGAGGTTACCAGTGGGAGATGAGGACCAGCAAGAGCTTTCAGGGCTGGCACCTTTAGTGTAGGAGCAATCCCTGGACGTTCGCAATTTCGGTGTTGAGCCCTGGCCAGATTGAGCAGGAGAGGCTGTGTACGTTGGAAGTTTTAGTAGGCTAAACAAGTTCAGAGGCCAAGTGTTTGTGGTTCGTTTGAGAGGTTACCAGTGGGAGATGAGGACCAGCAAGAGCTTTCAGGGCTGGCACCTTTAGTGTAGGAGCAATCCCTGGACGTTTCTCAACATCGGTGTTGAATTTTGGGCAGATTGAGCAGGAGAGGCTGTGTACGTTGGAAGTTTTAGTAGGCTAAACAAGTTCAGAGGACAAGTGTTTGTGGTTCGTTTGAGAGGTTACCAGTGGGAGATGAGGATCAGCAAGAGCTTTCACGGTTGGCACCTTTAGTGTAGGAGCAATCGCTGGACGTTCACAACATCGGTGTTGAATTTTGGGCAGATTGAGCAGGAGAGGCTGTGTACGTTGGAAGTTTTAGTAGGCTAAACAAGTTCAGAGGCCAAGTGTTTGTGGTTCGTTTGAGAGGTTACCAGTGGGAGATGAGGACGAGCAAGAGCTTTCAGGGCTGGCACCATTAGTGTAGGAGCAATCCCTGGACGTTCACAACATCGGTGTTGAATTTTGGGCAGATTGAGCAGGAGAGGCTGTGTACGTTGGAAGTTTTAGTAGGCTAAACAAGTTCAGAGGCCAAGTGTTTGTGGTTCGTTTGAGACGTTTCCAGTGGGAGATGAGGACCAGCAAGAGCTTTCAGGGCTGGCACCTTTAGTGTAGGAGCAATCGCTGGACGTTCGCAATTTCGGAGCTGAGCTCTGGCCAGGTTGAGCAGGAGAGGCTGTGTACGTTGGAAGTTTTAGTAGGCTAAACAAGTTCAGAGGCCAAGTGTTTGTGGTTCGTTTGAGAGGTTACCAGTGGGAGATGAGGACCAGCAAGAGCTTTCAGGGCTGGCACCTTTAGTGTAGGAGAAATCCCTGGACGTTCACAACATCGGTGTTGAATTTTGGCCAGATTGAGCAGGAGAGGCTGTGTACGTTGGAAGTTTTAGTAGGCTAAACAAGTTCAGAGGCCAAGTGTTTGTGGTTCGTTTGAGAGGTTACCAGTGGGAGATGAGGACCAGCAAGAGCTTTCAGGGCTGGCACCTTTAGTGTAGGAGCAATCCCTGGACGTTCACAACATCGGTGTTGAGCTCTGGCCAGATTGAGCAGGAGAGGCTGTGTACGTTGGAAGTTTTAGTAGGCTAAACAAGTTCAGAGGCCAAGTGTTTGTGGTTCGTTTGAGAGGTTACCAGTGGGAGATGAGGACCAGCAAGAGCTTTCAGGGCTGGCACCTTTAGTGTAGGAGCAATCCCTGGACGTTCGCAATTTCGGTGTTGAATTTTGGGCAGATTGAGCAGGAGAGGCAGTGTACGTTGGAAGTTTTAGTAGGCTAAACAAGTTCAGAGGCCAAGTGTTTGTGGTTCGTTTGAGAGGTTACCAGTGGGAGATGAGGACCAGCAAGAGCTTTCAGGGCTGGCACCTTTAGTGTAGGAGCAATCGCTGGACGTTCACAACATCAGTGTTGAATTTTGGGCAGATTGAGCAGGAGAGGCTGTGTACGTTGGAAGTTTTAGTAGGCTAAACAAGTTCAGAGGCCAAGTGTTTGTGGTTCGTTTGAGAGGTTACCAGTGGGAGATGAGGACCAGCAAGAGCTTTCAGGGCTGGCACCATTAGTGTAGGAGCAATCCCTGGACGTTCGCAATTTCGGTGTTGAATTTTGGGCTGATTGATCAGGAGAGGCTGTGTACGTTGGAAGTTTTAGTAGGCTAAACAAGTTCAGAGGCCAAGTGTTTGTGGTTCGTTTGAGAGGTTACCAGTGGGAGATGAGGACCAGCAAGAGCTTTCAGGGCTGGCACCTTTAGTGTAGCAGCAATCGCTGGACGTTCACAATTTCGGTGTTGAGCTCTGGCCAGATTGAGCAGGAGAGGCTGTGTACGTTGGAAGTTTTAGTAGGCTAAACAAGTTCAGAGCCCAAGTGTTTGTGGTTCGTTTGAGAGGTTACCAGTGGGAGATGAGGACCAGCAAGAGCTTTCAGGGCTGGCACCTTTAGTGTAGGAGCAATCGCTGGACGTTCGCAATTTCGGTGTTGAGCTCTGGCCAGATTGAGCAGGAGAGGCAGTGTACGTTGGAAGTTTTAGTAGGCTAAACAAGTTCAGAGGCCAAGTGTTTGTGGTTCGTTTGAGAGGTTACCAGTGGGAGATGAGGACCAGCAAGAGCTTTCAGGGCTGGCACCTTTAGTGTAGGAGCAATCCCTGGACGTTCGCAATTTCGGTGTTGAGCTCTGGCCAGATTGAGCAGGAGAGGCTGTGTACGTTGGAAGTTTTAGTAGGCTAAACAAGTTCAGAGGCCAAGTGTTTGTGGTTCGTTTGAGAGGTTACCAGTGGGAGATGAGGACCAGCAAGAGCTTTCAGGGCTGGCACCTTTAGTGTAGGAGCAATCCCTGGACGTTCACAACATCGGTGTTGAATTTTGGGCAGATTGAGCAGGAGAGGCTGTGTACGTTGGAAGTTTTAGTAGGCTAAACAAGTTCAGAGGCCAAGTGTTTGTGGTTCCTTTGAGAGGTTACCAGTGGAGATGAGGACCAGCAAGAGCTTTCAGGGTTGGCACCATTAGTGTAGGAGCAATCGCTGGACGTTCACAACATCGGTGTTGAATTTTGGGCAGATTGAGCAGGAGAGGCTGTGTACGTTGGAAGTTTTAGTAGGCTAAACAAGTTCAGAGGCCAAGTGTTTGTGGTTCGTTTGAGAGGTTACCAGTGGGAGATGAGGACCAGCAAGAGCTTTCAGGGCTGGCACCATTAGTGTAGGAGAAATCGCTGGACGTTCGCAGTTTCGGTGTTGAATTTTGGGCAGATTGAGCAGGAGAGGCTGTGTACGTTGGAAGTTTTAGTAGGCTAAACGAGTTCAGAGCCCAAGTGTTTGTGGTTCGTTTGAGAGGTTACCAGTGGGAGATGAGGACCAGCAAGAGCTTTCAGGGCTGGCACCTTTAGTGTAGGAGCAATCCCTGGACGTTCGCAATTTCGGTGTTGAGCTCTGGCCAGATTGAGCAGGAGAGGCTGTGTACGTTGGAAGTTTTAGTAGGCTAAACAAGTTCAGAGGCCAAGTGTTTGTGGTTCGTTTGAGAGGTTACCAGTGGGAGATGAGGACCAGCAAGAGCTTTCAGGGCTGGCACCTTTAGTGTAGGAGCAATCCCTGGACGTTCGCAACATCAGTGTTGAATTTTGGGCAGATTGAGCAGGAGAGGCTGTGTACGTTGGAAGTTTTAGTAGGCTAAACAAGTTCAGAGGACAAGTGTTTGTGGTTCGTTTGAGAGGTTACCAGTGGGAGATGAGGATCAGCAAGAGCTTTCACGGTTGGCACCTTTAGTGTAGGAGCAATCGCTGGACGTTCACAACATCGGTGTTGAATTTTGGGCAGATTGAGCAGGAGAGGCTGTGTACGTTGGAAGTTTTAGTAGGCTAAACAAGTTCAGAGGCCAAGTGTTTGTGGTTCGTTTGAGAGGTTACCAGTGGGAGATGAGGACCAGCAAGAGCTTTCAGGGCTGGCACCTTTAGTGTAGGAGCAATCGCTGGACGTTCGCAATTTCGGAGCTGAGCTCTGGCCAGGTTGAGCAGGAGAGGCTGTGTACGTTGGAAGTTTTAGTAGGCTAAACAAGTTCAGAGGCCAAGTGTTTGTGGTTCGTTTGAGAGGTTACCAGTGGGAGATGAGGACCAGCAAGAGCTTTCAGGGCTGGCACCATTAGTGTAGGAGCAATCCCTGGACGTTCACAACATCGGTGTTGAATTTTGGGCAGATTGAGCAGGAGAGGCTGTGTACGTTGGAAGTTTTAGTAGGCTAAACAAGTTCAGAGGCCAAGTGTTTGTGGTTCGTTTGAGAGGTTACCAGTGGGAGATGAGGACCAGCAAGAGCTTTCAGGGCTGGCACCTTTAGTGTAGGAGCAATCCCTGGACGTTCACAACATCGGTGTTGAATTTTGGGCAGATTCAGCAGGAGAGGCAGTGTACGTTGGAAGTTTTAGTAGGCTAAACAAGTTCAGAGGCCAAGTGTTTGTGGTTCGTTTGAGAGGTTACCAGTGGGAGATGAGGACCAGCAAGAGCTTTCAGGGCTGGCACCTTTAGTGTAGGAGCAATCCCTGGACGTTCACAACATCGGTGTTGAGCTCTGGCCAGATTGAGCAGGAGAGGCTGTGTACGTTGGAAGTTTTAGTAGGCTAAACAAGTTCAGAGGCCAAGTGTTTGTGGTTCCTTTGAGAGGTTACCAGTGGGAGATGAGGACCAGCAAGAGCTTTCAGGGTTGGCACCATTAGTGTAGGAGCAATCGCTGGACGTTCGCAGTTTCGGTGTTGAATTTTGGGCAGATTGAGCAGGAGAGGCTGTGTACGTTGGAAGTTTTAGTAGGCTAAACAAGTTCAGAGGCCAAGTGTTTGTGGTTCGTTTGAGAGGTTACCAGTGGGAGATGAGGACCAGCAAGAGCTTTCAGGGCTGGCACCTTTAGTGTAGGAGCAATCGCTGGACGTTCACAACATCGGTGTTGAATTTTGGGCAGATTGAGCAGGAGAGGCTGTGTACGTTGGAAGTTTTAGTAGGCTAAACAAGTTCAGAGGCCAAGTGTTTGTGGTTCGTTTGAGAGGTTACCAGTGGGAGATGAGGACCAGCAAGAGCTTTCAGGGCTGGCACCATTAGTGTAGGAGAAATCGCTGGACGTTCGCAGTTTCGGTGTTGAATTTTGGCCAGATTGAGCAGGAGAGGCTGTGTACGTTGGAAGTTTTAGTAGGCTAAACGAGTTCAGAGCCCAAGTGTTTGTGGTTCGTTTGAGAGGTTACCAGTGGGAGATGAGGACCAGCAAGAGCTTTCAGGGCTGGCACCTTTAGTGTAGGAGCAATCCCTGGACGTTCGCAATTTCGGTGTCGAATTTTGGGCAGATTGAGCAGGAGAGGCAGTGTACGTTGGAAGTTTTAGTAGGCTAAACAAGTTCAGAGGCCAAGTGTTTGTGGTTCGTTTGAGAGGTTACCAGTGGGAGATGAGGACCAGCAAGAGCTTTCAGGGCTGGCACCTTTAGTGTAGGAGCAATCGCTGGACGTTCACAACATCAGTGTTGAATTTTGGGCAGATTGAGCAGGAGAGGCTGTGTACGTTGGAAGTTTTAGTAGGCTAAACAAGTTCAGAGGCCAAGTGTTTGTGGTTCCTTTGAGAGGTTACCAGTGGGAGATGAGGACCAGCAAGAGCTTTCAGGGCTGGCACCTTTAGTGTAGGAGCAATCCCTGGACGTTCGCAATTTCGGTGTCGAATTTTGGGCAGATTGAGCAGGAGAGGCAGTGTACGTTGGAAGTTTTAGTAGGCTAAACAAGTTCAGAGGCCAAGTGTTTGTGGTTCGTTTGAGAGGTTACCAGTGGGAGATGAGGACCAGCAAGAGCTTTCAGGGCTGGCACCTTTAGTGTAGGAGCAATCCCTGGACGTTCGCAATTTCGGTGTTGAGCTCTGGCCAGATTAGAGCAGGAGAGGCTGTGTACGTTGGAAGTTTTAGTAGGCTAAACAAGTTCAGAGGCCAAGTGTTTGTGGTTCCTTTGAGAGGTTACCAGTGGGAGATGAGGACCAGCAAGAGCTTTCAGGGTTGGCACCTTTAGTGTAGGAGCAATCGCTGGACGTTCACAACATCGGTGTTGAATTTTGGGCAGATTGAGCAGGAGAGGCTGTGTACGTTGGAAGTTTTAGTAGGCTAAACAAGTTCAGAGGCCAAGTGTTTGTGGTTCGTTTGAGAGGTTACCAGTGGGAGATGAGGACCAGCAAGAGCTTTCAGGGCTGGCACCTTTAGTGTAGGAGCAATCCCTGGACGTTCACAACATCGGTGTTGAATTTTGGGCAGATTGAGCAGGAGAGGCTGTGTACGTTGGAAGTTTTAGTAGGCTAAACAAGTTCGGAGGCCAAGTGTTTGTGGTTCCTTTGAGACGTTTCCAGTGGGAGATGAGGACCAGCAAGAGCTTTCAGGGCTGGCACCTTTAGTGTAGGAGCAATCGCTGGACGTTCGCAATTTCGGAGCTGAGCTCTGGCCAGGTTGAGCAGGAGAGGCTGTGTACGTTGGAAGTTTTAGTAGGCTAAACAAGTTCAGAGGCCAAGTGTTTGTGGTTCCTTTGAGAGGTTACCAGTGGAGATGAGGACCAGCAAGAGCTTTCAGGGCTGGCACCATTAGTGTAGGAGCAATCCCTGGACGTTCACAACATCGGTGTTGAATTTTGGCCAGATTGATCAGGAGAGGCTGTGTACGTTGGAAGTTTTAGTAGGCTAAACAAGTTCAGAGGCCAAGTGTTTGTGGTTCGTTTGAGAGGTTACCAGTGGGAGATGAGGACCAGCAAGAGCTTTCAGGGCTGGCACCTTTAGTGTAGGAGCAATCCCTGGACGTTCACAACATCGGTGTTGAATTTTGGGCAGATTCAGCAGGAGAGGCAGTGTACGTTGGAAGTTTTAGTAGGCTAAACAAGTTCAGAGGCCAAGTGTTTGTGGTTCGTTTGAGAGGTTACCAGTGGGAGATGAGGACCAGCAAGAGCTTTCAGGGCTGGCACCTTTAGTGTAGGAGCAATCCCTGGACGTTCACAACATCGGTGTTGAGCTCTGGCCAGATTGAGCAGGAGAGGCTGTGTACGTTGGAAGTTTTAGTAGGCTAAACAAGTTCAGAGGCCAAGTGTTTGTGGTTCCTTTGAGAGGTTACCAGTGGGAGATGAGGACCAGCAAGAGCTTTCATGGTTGGCACCATTAGTGTAGGAGCAATCCCTGGACGTTCACAACATCGGTGTTGAATTTTGGCAGATTGAGCAGGAGAGGCTGTGTACGTTGGAAGTTTTAGTAGGCTAAACAAGTTCAGAGGCCAAGTGTTTGTGGTTCGTTTGAGAGGTTACCAGTGGGAGATGAGGACCAGCAAGAGCTTTCAGGGCTGGCACCTTTAGTGTAGGAGCAATCGCTGGACGTTCACAACATCGGTGTTGAATTTTGGGCAGATTGAGCAGGAGAGGCTGTGTACGTTGGAAGTTTTAGTAGGCTAAACAAGTTCAGAGGCCAAGTGTTTGTGGTTCGTTTGAGAGGTTACCAGTGGGAGATGAGGACCAGCAAGAGCTTTCAGGGCTGGCACCATTAGTGTAGGAGAAATCGCTGGACGTTCGCAGTTCGGTGTTGAATTTTGGGCAGATTGAGCAGGAGAGGCTGTGTACGTTGGAAGTTTTAGTAGGCTAAACGAGTTCAGAGCCCAAGTGTTTGTGGTTCGTTTGAGAGGTTACCAGTGGGAGATGAGGACCAGCAAGAGCTTTCAGGGCTGGCACCTTTAGTGTAGGAGCAATCCCTGGACGTTCGCAATTTCGGTGTCGAATTTTGGGCAGATTGAGCAGGAGAGGCAGTGTACGTTGGAAGTTTTAGTAGGCTAAACAAGTTCAGAGGCCAAGTGTTTGTGGTTCGTTTGAGAGGTTACCAGTGGGAGATGAGGACCAGCAAGAGCTTTCAGGGCTGGCACCTTTAGTGTAGGAGCAATCGCTGGACGTTCACAACATCAGTGTTGAATTTTGGGCAGATTGAGCAGGAGAGGCTGTGTACGTTGGAAGTTTTAGTCGGCTAAACAAGTTCAGAGGCCAAGTGTTTGTGGTTCGTTTGAGAGGTTACCAGTGGGAGATGAGGACCAGCAAGAGCTTTCAGGGCTGGCACCATTAGTGTAGGAGCAATCGCTGGACGTTCGCAGTTTCGGTGTTGAATTTTGGCCAGATTGAGCAGGAGAGGCTGTGTACGTTGGAAGTTTTAGTAGGCTAAACAAGTTCAGAGGCCAAGTGTTTGTGGTTCGTTTGAGAGGTTACCAGTGGGAGATGAGGACCAGCAAGAGCTTTCAGGGCTGGCACCTTTAGTGTAGGAGCAATCCCTGGACGTTCGCAATTTCGGTGTCGAATTTTGGGCAGATTGAGCAGGAGAGGCTGTGTACGTTGGAAGTTTTAGTAGGCTAAACAAGTTCAGAGGCCAAGTGTTTGTGGTTCGTTTGAGAGGTTACCAGTGGGAGATGAGGACCAGCAAGAGCTTTCAGGGCTGGCACCTTTAGTGTAGGAGCAATCGCTGGACGTTCACAACATCAGTGTTGAATTTTGGGCAGATTGAGCAGGAGAGGCTGTGTACGTTGGAAGTTTTAGTCGGCTAAACAAGTTCAGAGGCCAAGTGTTTGTGGTTCGTTTGAGAGGTTACCAGTGGGAGATGAGGACCAGCAAGAGCTTTCAGGGCTGGCACCATTAGTGTAGGAGCAATCCCTGGACGTTCGCAGTTTTGGTGTTGAATTTTGGCCAGATTGAGCAGGAGAGGCTGTGTACGTTGGAAGTTTTAGTAGGCTAAACAAGTTCAGAGGCCAAGTGTTTGTGGTTCGTTTGAGAGGTTACCAGTGGGAGATGAGGACCAGCAAGAGCTTTCAGGGCTGGCACCTTTAGTGTAGGAGCAATCCCTGGACGTTCACAACATCGGTGTTGAATTTTGGGCAGATTGAGCAGGAGAGGCTGTGTACGTTGGAAGTTTTAGTAGGCTAAACAAGTTCAGAGGCCAAGTGTTTGTGGTTCGTTTGAGAGGTTACCAGTGGGAGATGAGGACCAGCAAGAGCTTTCAGGGCTGGCACCTTTAGTGTAGGAGCAATCGCTGGACGTTCGCAATTTCGGTGTTGAGCTCTGGCCAGATTGAGCAGGAGAGGCAGTGTACGTTGGAAGTTTTAGTAGGCTAAACAAGTTCAGAGGCCAAGTGTTTGTGGTTCGTTTGAGAGGTTACCAGTGGGAGATGAGGACCAGCAAGAGCTTTCAGGGCTGGCACCTTTAGTGTAGGAGCAATCCCTGGACGTTCACAACATCGGTGTTGAGCTCTGGCCAGATTGAGCAGGAGAGGCTGTGTACGTTGGAAGTTTTAGTAGGCTAAACAAGTTCAGAGGCCAAGTGTTTGTGGTTCGTTTGAGAGGTTACCAGTGGGAGATGAGGACCAGCAAGAGCTTTCAGGGCTGGCACCTTTAGTGTAGGAGCAATCCCTGGACGTTCACAACATCAGTGTTGAATTTTGGGCAGATTGAGCAGGAGAGGCTGTGTACGTTGGAAGTTTTAGTAGGCTAAACAAGTTCAGAGGCCAAGTGTTTGTGGTTCGTTTGAGAGGTTACCAGTGGGAGATGAGGACCAGCAAGAGCTTTCAGGGCTGGCACCATTAGTGTAGGAGCAATCCCTGGACGTTCGCAATTTCGGTGTTGAATTTTGGGCAGATTGAGCAGGAGAGGCTGTGTACGTTGGAAGTTTTAGTAGGCTAAACAAGTTCAGAGGCCAAGTGTTTGTGGTTCGTTTGAGAGGTTACCAGTGGGAGATGAGGACCAGCAAGAGCTTTCAGGGCTGGCACCTTTAGTGTAGGAGCAATCCCTGGACGTTCACAACATCGGTGTTGAATTTTGGGCAGATTGAGCAGGAGAGGCTGTGTACGTTGGAAGTTTTAGTAGGCTAAACAAGTTCAGAGGCCAAGTGTTTGTGGTTCGTTTGAGAGGTTACCAGTGGGAGATGAGGACCAGCAAGAGCTTTCAGGGCTGGCACCTTTAGTGTAGGAGCAATCGCTGGACGTTCGCAATTTCGGTGTTGAGCTCTGGCCAGATTGAGCAGGAGAGGCAGTGTACGTTGGAAGTTTTAGTAGGCTAAACAAGTTCAGAGGCCAAGTGTTTGTGGTTCGTTTGAGAGGTTACCAGTGGGAGATGAGGACCAGCAAGAGCTTTCAGGGCTGGCACCTTTAGTGTAGGAGCAATCCCTGGACGTTCACAACATCGGTGTTGAGCTCTGGCCAGATTGAGCAGGAGAGGCTGTGTACGTTGGAAGTTTTAGTAGGCTAAACAAGTTCAGAGGCCAAGTGTTTGTGGTTCGTTTGAGAGGTTACCAGTGGGAGATGAGGACCAGCAAGAGCTTTCAGGGCTGGCACCTTTAGTGTAGGAGCAATCGCTGGACGTTCACAACATCAGTGTTGAATTTTGGGCAGATTGAGCAGGAGAGGCTGTGTACGTTGGAAGTTTTAGTAGGCTAAACAAGTTCAGAGGCCAAGTGTTTGTGGTTCGTTTGAGAGGTTACCAGTGGGAGATGAGGACCAGCAAGAGCTTTCAGGGCTGGCACCATTAGTGTAGGAGCAATCCCTGGACGTTCGCAATTTCGGTGTTGAATTTTGGGCAGATTGAGCAGGAGAGGCTGTGTACGTTGGAAGTTTTAGTAGGCTAAACAAGTTCAGAGGCCAAGTGTTTGTGGTTCGTTTGAGAGGTTACCAGTGGGAGATGAGGACCAGCAAGAGCTTTCAGGGCTGGCACCTTTAGTGTAGGAGCAATCCCTGGACGTTCACAACATCGGTGTTGAATTTTGGGCAGATTGAGCAGGAGAGGCTGTGTACGTTGGAAGTTTTAGTAGGCTAAACAAGTTCAGAGGCCAAGTGTTTGTGGTTCGTTTGAGACGTTTCCAGTGGGAGATGAGGACCAGCAAGAGCTTTCAGGGCTGGCACCTTTAGTGTAGGAGCAATCGCTGGACGTTCGCAATTTCGGAGCTGAGCTCTGGCCAGGTTGAGCAGGAGAGGCTGTGTACGTTGGAAGTTTTAGTAGGCTAAACAAGTTCAGAGGCCAAGTGTTTGTGGTTCGTTTGAGAGGTTACCAGTGGGAGATGAGGACCAGCAAGAGCTTTCAGGGCTGGCACCTTTAGTGTAGGAGAAATCCCTGGACGTTCACAACATCGGTGTTGAATTTTGGGCAGATTGAGCAGGAGAGGCTGTGTACGTTGGAAGTTTTAGTAGGCTAAACAAGTTCAGAGGCCAAGTGTTTGTGGTTCGTTTGAGAGGTTACCAGTGGGAGATGAGGACCAGCAAGAGCTTTCAGGGCTGGCACCTTTAGTGTAGGAGCAATCCCTGGACGTTCACAACATCGGTGTTGAGCTCTGGCCAGATTGAGCAGGAGAGGCTGTGTACGTTGGAAGTTTTAGTAGGCTAAACAAGTTCAGAGGCCAAGTGTTTGTGGTTCGTTTGAGAGGTTACCAGTGGGAGATGAGGACCAGCAAGAGCTTTCAGGGCTGGCACCTTTAGTGTAGGAGCAATCCCTGGACGTTCGCAATTTCGGTGTTGAATTTTGGGCAGATTGAGCAGGAGAGGCAGTGTACGTTGGAAGTTTTAGTAGGCTAAACAAGTTCAGAGGCCAAGTGTTTGTGGTTCGTTTGAGAGGTTACCAGTGGGAGATGAGGACCAGCAAGAGCTTTCAGGGCTGGCACCTTTAGTGTAGGAGCAATCGCTGGACGTTCACAACATCAGTGTTGAATTTTGGGCAGATTGAGCAGGAGAGGCTGTGTACGTTGGAAGTTTTAGTAGGCTAAACAAGTTCAGAGGCCAAGTGTTTGTGGTTCGTTTGAGAGGTTACCAGTGGGAGATGAGGACCAGCAAGAGCTTTCAGGGCTGGCACCATTAGTGTAGGAGCAATCCCTGGATGTTCGCAATTTCGGTGTTGAATTTTGGGCTGATTGATCAGGAGAGGCTGTGTACGTTGGAAGTTTTAGTAGGCTAAACAAGTTCAGAGGCCAAGTGTTTGTGGTTCGTTTGAGAGGTTACCAGTGGGAGATGAGGACCAGCAAGAGCTTTCAGGGCTGGCACCTTTAGTGTAGCAGCAATCGCTGGACGTTCACAATTTCGGTGTTGAGCTCTGGCCAGATTGAGCAGGAGAGGCTGTGTACGTTGGAAGTTTTAGTAGGCTAAACAAGTTCAGAGGCCAAGTGTTTGTGGTTCGTTTGAGAGGTTACCAGTGGGAGATGAGGACCAGCAAGAGCTTTCAGGGCTGGCACCTTTAGTGTAGGAGCAATCCCTGGACGTTCGCAATTTCGGTGTTGAGCTCTGGCCAGATTGAGCAGGAGAGGCTGTGTACGTTGGAAGTTTTAGTAGGCTAAACAAGTTCAGAGGCCAAGTGTTTGTGGTTCGTTTGAGAGGTTACCAGTGGGAGATGAGGACCAGCAAGAGCTTTCAGGGCTGGCACCTTTAGTGTAGGAGCAATCCCTGGACGTTCACAACATCGGTGTTGAATTTTGGGCAGATTGAGCAGGAGAGGCTGTGTACGTTGGAAGTTTTAGTAGGCTAAACAAGTTCAGAGGCCAAGTGTTTGTGGTTCCTTTGAGAGGTTACCAGTGGGAGATGAGGACCAGCAAGAGCTTTCAGGGTTGGCACCATTAGTGTAGGAGCAATCGCTGGACGTTCACAACATCGGTGTTGAATTTTGGGCAGATTGAGCAGGAGAGGCTGTGTACGTTGGAAGTTTTAGTAGGCTAAACAAGTTCAGAGGCCAAGTGTTTGTGGTTCGTTTGAGAGGTTACCAGTGGGAGATGAGGACCAGCAAGAGCTTTCAGGGCTGGCACCTTTAGTGTAGGAGCAATCGCTGGACGTTCACAACATCGGTGTTGAATTTTGGGCAGATTGAGCAGGAGAGGCTGTGTACGTTGGAAGTTTTAGTAGGCTAAACAAGTTCAGAGGCCAAGTGTTTGTGGTTCGTTTGAGAGGTTACCAGTGGGAGATGAGGACCAGCAAGAGCTTTCAGGGCTGGCACCATTAGTGTAGGAGAAATCGCTGGACGTTCGCAGTTTCGGTGTTGAATTTTGGCCAGATTGAGCAGGAGAGGCTGTGTACGTTGGAAGTTTTAGTAGGCTAAACGAGTTCAGAGCCCAAGTGTTTGTGGTTCGTTTGAGAGGTTACCAGTGGGAGATGAGGACCAGCAAGAGCTTTCAGGGCTGGCACCTTTAGTGTAGGAGCAATCCCTGGACGTTCGCAATTTCGGTGTTGAGCTCTGGCCAGATTGAGCAGGAGAGGCTGTGTACGTTGGAAGTTTTAGTAGGCTAAACAAGTTCAGAGGCCAAGTGTTTGTGGTTCGTTTGAGAGGTTACCAGTGGGAGATGAGGACCAGCAAGAGCTTTCAGGGCTGGCACCTTTAGTGTAGGAGCAATCCCTGGACGTTCACAACATCGGTGTTGAATTTTGGGCAGATTGAGCAGGAGAGGCTGTGTACGTTGGAAGTTTTAGTAGGCTAAACAAGTTCAGAGGACAAGTGTTTGTGGTTCGTTTGAGAGGTTACCAGTGGGAGATGAGGATCAGCAAGAGCTTTCACGGTTGGCACCTTTAGTGTAGGAGCAATCGCTGGACGTTCACAACATCGGTGTTGAATTTTGGGCAGATTGAGCAGGAGAGGCTGTGTACGTTGGAAGTTTTAGTAGGCTAAACAAGTTCAGAGGCCAATTGTTTGTGGTTCGTTTGAGAGGTTACCAGTGGGAGATGAGGACCAGCAAGAGCTTTCAGGGCTGGCACCTTTAGTGTAGGAGCAATCGCTGGACGTTCGCAATATCGGAGCTGAGCTCTGGCCAGGTTGAGCAGGAGAGGCTGTGTACGTTGGAAGTTTTAGTAGGCTAAACAAGTTCAGAGGCCAAGTGTTTGTGGTTCGTTTGAGAGGTTACCAGTGGGAGATGAGGACCAGCAAGAGCTTTCAGGGCTGGCACCATTAGTGTAGGAGCAATCCCTGGACGTTCACAACATCGGTGTTGAATTTTGGGCAGATTGATCAGGAGAGGCTGTGTACGTTGGAAGTTTTAGTAGGCTAAACAAGTTCAGAGGCCAAGTGTTTGTGGTTCGTTTGAGAGGTTACCAGTGGGAGATGAGGACCAGCAAGAGCTTTCAGGGCTGGCACCTTTAGTGTAGGAGCAATCCCTGGACGTTCACAACATCGGTGTTGAATTTTGGGCAGATTCAGCAGGAGAGGCAGTGTACGTTGGAAGTTTTAGTAGGCTAAACAAGTTCAGAGGCCAAGTGTTTGTGGTTCGTTTGAGAGGTTACCAGTGGGAGATGAGGACCAGCAAGAGCTTTCAGGGCTGGCACCTTTAGTGTAGGAGCAATCCCTGGACGTTCACAACATCGGTGTTGAGCTCTGGCCAGATTGAGCAGGAGAGGCTGTGTACGTTGGAAGTTTTAGTAGGCTAAACAAGTTCAGAGGCCAAGTGTTTGTGGTTCCTTTGAGAGGTTACCAGTGGGAGATGAGGACCAGCAAGAGCTTTCAGGGTTGGCACCATTAGTGTAGGAGCAATCGCTGGACGTTCGCAGTTTCGGTGTTGAATTTTGGGCAGATTGAGCAGGAGAGGCTGTGTACGTTGGAAGTTTTAGTAGGCTAAACAAGTTCAGAGGCCAAGTGTTTGTGGTTCGTTTGAGAGGTTACCAGTGGGAGATGAGGACCAGCAAGAGCTTTCAGGGCTGGCACCTTTAGTGTAGGAGCAATCGCTGGACGTTCACAACATCGGTGTTGAATTTTGGGCAGATTGAGCAGGAGAGGCTGTGTACGTTGGAAGTTTTAGTAGGCTAAACAAGTTCAGAGGCCAAGTGTTTGTGGTTCCTTTGAGAGGTTACCAGTGGGAGATGAGGACCAGCAAGAGCTTTCAGGGCTGGCACCATTAGTGTAGGAGAAATCGCTGGACGTTCGCAGTTTCGGTGTTGAATTTTGGCCAGATTGAGCAGGAGAGGCTGTGTACGTTGGAAGTTTTAGTAGGCTAAACGAGTTCAGAGCCCAAGTGTTTGTGGTTCGTTTGAGAGGTTACCAGTGGGAGATGAGGACCAGCAAGAGCTTTCAGGGCTGGCACCTTTAGTGTAGGAGCAATCCCTGGACGTTCGCAATTTCGGTGTCGAATTTTGGGCAGATTGAGCAGGAGAGGCAGTGTACGTTGGAAGTTTTAGTAGGCTAAACAAGTTCAGAGGCCAAGTGTTTGTGGTTCGTTTGAGAGGTTACCAGTGGGAGATGAGGACCAGCAAGAGCTTTCAGGGCTGGCACCTTTAGTGTAGGAGCAATCGCTGGACGTTCACAACATCAGTGTTGAATTTTGGGCAGATTGAGCAGGAGAGGCTGTGTACGTTGGAAGTTTTAGTAGGCTAAACAAGTTCAGAGGCCAAGTGTTTGTGGTTCCTTTGAGAGGTTACCAGTGGGAGATGAGGACCAGCAAGAGCTTTCAGGGCTGGCACCTTTAGTGTAGGAGCAATCCCTGGACGTTTGCAATTTCGGTGTCGAATTTTGGGCAGATTGAGCAGGAGAGGCAGTGTACGTTGGAAGTTTTAGTAGGCTAAACAAGTTCAGAGGCCAAGTGTTTGTGGTTCGTTTGAGAGGTTACCAGTGGGAGATGAGGACCAGCAAGAGCTTTCAGGGCTGGCACCTTTAGTGTAGGAGCAATCCCTGGACGTTCGCAATTTCGGTGTCGAATTTTGGGCAGATTGAGCAGGAGAGGCAGTGTACGTTGGAAGTTTTAGTAGGCTAAACAAGTTCAGAGGCCAAGTGTTTGTGGTTCGTTTGAGAGGTTACCAGTGGGAGATGAGGACCAGCAAGAGCTTTCAGGGCTGGCACCTTTAGTGTAGGAGCAATCCCTGGACGTTCGCAATTTCGGTGTTGAGCTCTGGCCAGATTGAGCAGGAGAGGCTGTGTACGTTGGAAGTTTTAGTAGGCTAAACAAGTTCAGAGGCCAAGTGTTTGTGGTTCGTTTGAGAGGTTACCAGTGGGAGATGAGGACCAGCAAGAGCTTTCATGGTTGGCACCTTTAGTGTAGGAGCAATCGCTGGACGTTCACAACATCGGTGTTGAATTTTGGGCAGATTGAGCAGGAGAGGCTGTGTACGTTGGAAGTTTTAGTAGGCTAAACAAGTTCAGAGGCCAAGTGTTTGTGGTTCGTTTGAGAGGTTACCAGTGGGAGATGAGGACCAGCAAGAGCTTTCAGGGCTGGCACCTTTAGTGTAGGAGCAATCCCTGGACGTTCACAACATCGGTGTTGAATTTTGGGCAGATTGAGCAGGAGAGGCTGTGTACGTTGGAAGTTTTAGTAGGCTAAACAAGTTCGGAGGCCAAGTGTTTGTGGTTCGTTTGAGACGTTTCCAGTGGGAGATGAGGACCAGCAAGAGCTTTCAGGGCTGGCACCTTTAGTGTAGGAGCAATCGCTGGAAGTTCGCAATTTCGGAGCTGAGCTCTGGCCAGGTTGAGCAGGAGAGGCTGTGTACGTTGGAAGTTTTAGTAGGCTAAACAAGTTCAGAGGCCAAGTGTTTGTGGTTCCTTTGAGAGGTTACCAGTGGGAGATGAGGACCAGCAAGAGCTTTCAGGGCTGGCACCATTAGTGTAGGAGCAATCCCTGGACGTTCACAACATCGGTGTTGAATTTTGGCCAGATTGATCAGGAGAGGCTGTGTACGTTGGAAGTTTTAGTAGGCTAAACAAGTTCAGAGGCCAAGTGTTTGTGGTTCGTTTGAGAGGTTACCAGTGGGAGATGAGGACCAGCAAGAGCTTTCAGGGCTGGCACCTTTAGTGTAGGAGCAATCCCTGGACGTTCACAACATCGGTGTTGAATTTTGGGCAGATTCAGCAGGAGAGGCAGTGTACGTTGGAAGTTTTAGTAGGCTAAACAAGTTCAGAGGCCAAGTGTTTGTGGTTCGTTTGAGAGGTTACCAGTGGGAGATGAGGACCAGCAAGAGCTTTCAGGGCTGGCACCTTTAGTGTAGGAGCAATCCCTGGACGTTCACAACATCGGTGTTGAGCTCTGGCCAGATTGAGCAGGAGAGGCTGTGTACGTTGGAAGTTTTAGTAGGCTAAACAAGTTCAGAGGCCAAGTGTTTGTGGTTCCTTTGAGAGGTTACCAGTGGGAGATGAGGACCAGCAAGAGCTTTCAGGGTTGGCACCATTAGTGTAGGAGCAATCGCTGGACGTTCACAACATCAGTGTTGAATTTTGGGCAGATTGAGCAGGAGAGGCTGTGTACGTTGGAAGTTTTAGTAGGCTAAACAAGTTCAGAGGCCAAGTGTTTGTGGTTCGTTTGAGAGGTTACCAGTGGGAGATGAGGACCAGCAAGAGCTTTCAGGGCTGGCACCATTAGTGTAGGAGCAATCCCTGGACGTTCGCAATTTCGGTGTTGAATTTTGGGCTGATTGATCAGGAGAGGCTGTGTACGTTGGAAGTTTTAGTAGGCTAAACAAGTTCAGAGGCCAAGTGTTTGTGGTTCGTTTGAGAGGTTACCAGTGGGAGATGAGGACCAGCAAGAGCTTTCAGGGCTGGCACCTTTAGTGTAGCAGCAATCGCTGGACGTTCACAATTTCGGTGTTGAGCTCTGGCCAGATTGAGCAGGAGAGGCTGTGTACGTTGGAAGTTTTAGTAGGCTAAACAAGTTCAGAGCCCAAGTGTTTGTGGTTCGTTTGAGAGGTTACCAGTGGGAGATGAGGACCAGCAAGAGCTTTCAGGGCTGGCACCTTTAGTGTAGGAGCAATCGCTGGACGTTCGCAATTTCGGTGTTGAGCTCTGGCCAGATTGAGCAGGAGAGGCAGTGTACGTTGGAAGTTTTAGTAGGCTAAACAAGTTCAGAGGCCAAGTGTTTGTGGTTCGTTTGAGAGGTTACCAGTGGGAGATGAGGACCAGCAAGAGCTTTCAGGGCTGGCACCTTTAGTGTAGGAGCAATCCCTGGACGTTCGCAATTTCGGTGTTGAGCTCTGGCCAGATTGAGCAGGAGAGGCTGTGTACGTTGGAAGTTTTAGTAGGCTAAACAAGTTCAGAGGCCAAGTGTTTGTGGTTCGTTTGAGAGGTTACCAGTGGGAGATGAGGACCAGCAAGAGCTTTCAGGGCTGGCACCTTTAG
Organism: Gavia stellata; assembly: GCF_030936135.1. Taxonomy (NCBI): domain Eukaryota; kingdom Metazoa; phylum Chordata; class Aves; order Gaviiformes; family Gaviidae; genus Gavia; species Gavia stellata. The sequence continues at coordinate 20,204 of NW_026777158.1, forward strand.
TGTAGGAGCAATCCCTGGACGTTCACAACATCGGTGTTGAATTTTGGGCAGATTGAGCAGGAGAGGCTGTGTACGTTGGAAGTTTTAGTAGGCTAAACAAGTTCAGAGGCCAAGTGTTTGTGGTTCCTTTGAGAGGTTACCAGTGGGAGATGAGGACCAGCAAGAGCTTTCAGGGTTGGCACCATTAGTGTAGGAGCAATCGCTGGACGTTCACAACATCGGTGTTGAATTTTGGGCAGATTGAGCAGGAGAGGCTGTGTACGTTGGAAGTTTTAGTAGGCTAAACAAGTTCAGAGGCCAAGTGTTTGTGGTTCGTTTGAGAGGTTACCAGTGGGAGATGAGGACCAGCAAGAGCTTTCAGGGCTGGCACCTTTAGTGTAGGAGCAATCGCTGGACGTTCACAACATCGGTGTTGAATTTTGGGCAGATTGAGCAGGAGAGGCTGTGTACGTTGGAAGTTTTAGTAGGCTAAACAAGTTCAGAGGCCAAGTGTTTGTGGTTCGTTTGAGAGGTTACCAGTGGGAGATGAGGACCAGCAAGAGCTTTCAGGGCTGGCACCATTAGTGTAGGAGAAATCGCTGGACGTTCGCAGTTTCGGTGTTGAATTTTGGCCAGATTGAGCAGGAGAGGCTGTGTACGTTGGAAGTTTTAGTAGGCTAAACGAGTTCAGAGCCCAAGTGTTTGTGGTTCGTTTGAGAGGTTACCAGTGGGAGATGAGGACCAGCAAGAGCTTTCAGGGCTGGCACCTTTAGTGTAGGAGCAATCCCTGGACGTTCGCAATTTCGGTGTTGAGCTCTGGCCAGATTGAGCAGGAGAGGCTGTGTACGTTGGAAGTTTTAGTAGGCTAAACAAGTTCAGAGGCCAAGTGTTTGTGGTTCGTTTGAGAGGTTACCAGTGGGAGATGAGGACCAGCAAGAGCTTTCAGGGCTGGCACCTTTAGTGTAGGAGCAATCCCTGGACGTTCACAACATCGGTGTTGAATTTTGGGCAGATTGAGCAGGAGAGGCTGTGTACGTTGGAAGTTTTAGTAGGCTAAACAAGTTCAGAGGACAAGTGTTTGTGGTTCGTTTGAGAGGTTACCAGTGGGAGATGAGGATCAGCAAGAGCTTTCACGGTTGGCACCTTTAGTGTAGGAGCAATCGCTGGACGTTCACAACATCGGTGTTGAATTTTGGGCAGATTGAGCAGGAGAGGCTGTGTACGTTGGAAGTTTTAGTAGGCTAAACAAGTTCAGAGGCCAATTGTTTGTGGTTCGTTTGAGAGGTTACCAGTGGGAGATGAGGACCAGCAAGAGCTTTCAGGGCTGGCACCTTTAGTGTAGGAGCAATCGCTGGACGTTCGCAATTTCGGTGTTGAGCTCTGGCCAGATTGAGCAGGAGAGGCAGTGTACGTTGGAAGTTTTAGTAGGCTAAACAAGTTCAGAGGCCAAGTGTTTGTGGTTCGTTTGAGAGGTTACCAGTGGGAGATGAGGACCAGCAAGAGCTTTCAGGGCTGGCACCTTTAGTGTAGGAGCAATCCCTGGACGTTCGCAATTTCGGTGTTGAGCTCTGGCCAGATTGAGCAGGAGAGGCTGTGTACGTTGGAAGTTTTAGTAGGCTAAACAAGTTCAGAGGCCAAGTGTTTGTGGTTCGTTTGAGAGGTTACCAGTGGGAGATGAGGACCAGCAAGAGCTTTCAGGGCTGGCACCTTTAGTGTAGGAGCAATCCCTGGACGTTCACAACATCGGTGTTGAATTTTGGGCAGATTGAGCAGGAGAGGCTGTGTACGTTGGAAGTTTTAGTAGGCTAAACAAGTTCAGAGGCCAAGTGTTTGTGGTTCCTTTGAGAGGTTACCAGTGGGAGATGAGGACCAGCAAGAGCTTTCAGGGTTGGCACCATTAGTGTAGGAGCAATCGCTGGACGTTCACAACATCGGTGTTGAATTTTGGGCAGATTGAGCAGGAGAGGCTGTGTACGTTGGAAGTTTTAGTAGGCTAAACAAGTTCAGAGGCCAAGTGTTTGTGGTTCGTTTGAGAGGTTACCAGTGGGAGATGAGGACCAGCAAGAGCTTTCAGGGCTGGCACCTTTAGTGTAGGAGCAATCGCTGGACGTTCACAACATCGGTGTTGAATTTTGGGCAGATTGAGCAGGAGAGGCTGTGTACGTTGGAAGTTTTAGTAGGCTAAACAAGTTCAGAGGCCAAGTGTTTGTGGTTCGTTTGAGAGGTTACCAGTGGGAGATGAGGACCAGCAAGAGCTTTCAGGGCTGGCAGCATTAGTGTAGGAGAAATCGCTGGACGTTCGCAGTTTCGGTGTTGAATTTTGGCCAGATTGAGCAGGAGAGGCTGTGTACGTTGGAAGTTTTTGTAGGCTAAACGAGTTCAGAGCCCAAGTGTTTGTGGTTCGTTTGAGAGGTTACCAGTGGGAGATGAGGACCAGCAAGAGCTTTCAGGGCTGGCACCTTTAGTGTAGGAGCAATCCCTGGACGTTCACAACATCGGTGTTGAATTTTGGGCAGATTGAGCAGGAGAGGCTGTGTACGTTGGAAGTTTTAGTAGGCTAAACAAGTTCAGAGGACAAGTGTTTGTGGTTCGTTTGAGAGGTTACCAGTGGGAGATGAGGATCAGCAAGAGCTTTCACGGTTGGCACCTTTAGTGTAGGAGCAATCGCTGGACGTTCACAACATCGGTGTTGAATTTTGGGCAGATTGAGCAGGAGAGGCTGTGTACGTTGGAAGTTTTAGTAGGCTAAACAAGTTCAGAGGCCAATTGTTTGTGGTTCGTTTGAGAGGTTACCAGTGGGAGATGAGGACCAGCAAGAGCTTTCAGGGCTGGCACCTTTAGTGTAGGAGCAATCGCTGGACGTTCGCAATTTCGGAGCTGAGCTCTGGCCAGGTTGAGCAGGAGAGGCTGTGTACGTTGGAAGTTTTAGTAGGCTAAACAAGTTCAGAGGCCAAGTGTTTGTGGTTCGTTTGAGAGGTTACCAGTGGGAGATGAGGACCAGCAAGAGCTTTCAGGGCTGGCACCTTTAGTGTAGGAGCAATCCCTGGACGTTCACAACATCGGTGTTGAGCTCTGGCCAGATTGAGCAGGAGAGGCTGTGTACA
>NW_026777159.1:0-43664 GCF_030936135.1 Gavia stellata
TTTGGAAGTTTTAGTAGGCTAAACAAGTTCAGAGCCCAAGTGTTTGTGGTTCGTTTGAGAGGTTACCAGTGGGAGATGAGGACCAGCAAGAGCTTTCAGGGCTGGCACCTTTAGTGTAGGAGCAATCGCTGGACGTTCGCCATTTCGGTGTTGAGCTCTGGCCAGATTGAGCAGGAGAGGCTGTGTACGTTGGAAGTTTTAGTAGGCTAAACAAGTTCAGAGCCCAAGTGTTTGTGGTTCATTTGAGAGGTTACCAGTGGGAGATGAGGACCAGCAAGAGCTTTCCGGGCTGGCACCTTTAGTGTAGGAGCAATCGCTGGACGTTCGCAATGTCGGTGTTGAGCTCTGGCCAGATTGAGCAGGAGAGGCTGTGTACGTTGGAAGGTTTAGTAGGCTAAACAAGTTCAGAGCCCAAGTGTTTGTGGTTCGTTTGAGAGGTTACCAGTGGGAGATGAGGACCAGCAAGAGCTTTCAGGGCTGGCACCTTTAGTGTAGGAGCAATCGATGGACGTTTGCAATTTCGGTGTTGAGCTCTGGACAGATTGAGCAGGAGAGGCTGTGTACGTTGGAAGTTTTAGTAGGCTAAACAAGTTCAGAGCCCAAGTGTTTGTGGTTCGTTTGAGAGGTTACCAGTGGGAGATGAGGACCAGCAAGAGCTTTCAGGGCTGGCACCTTTAGTGTAGGAGCAATCGCTGGACGTTCGCAATTTCGGTGTTGAATTTTGGCCAGATTGAGCAGGAGAGGCTGTGTACGTTGGAAGTTTTAGTAGGCTAAACAAGTTCAGAGCCCAAGTGTTTGTGGTTCGTTTGAGAGGTTACCAGTGGGAGATGAGGACCAGCAAGAGCTTTCAGGGCTGGCACCTTTAATGTAGGAGCAATCGCTGGACATTCGCCATTTCGGTGTTGAGCTCTGGCCAGATTGAGCAGGAGAGGCTGTGTAAGTTGGAAGTTTTAGTAGGCTAAACAAGTTCAGAGCCCAAGTGTTTGTGGTTCGTTTGAGAGGTTACCAGTGGGAGATGAGGACCAGCAAGAGCTTTCAGGGCTGGCACCTTTAGTGTAGGAGCAATCGCTGGACGTTCGCAATTTCGGTGTTGAGCTCTGGCCAGATTGAGCAGGAGAGGCTGTGTACGTTGGAAGTTTTAGTAGGCTAAACAAGTTCAGAGCCCAAGTGTTTGTGGTTCGTTTGAGAGGTTACCAGTGGGAGATGAGGACCAGCAAGAGCTTTCAGGGCTGGCACCTTTAGTGTAGGAGCAATCCCTGGACGTTCGCCATTTCGGTGTTGAGCTCTGGCCAGATTGAGCAGGAGAGGCTGTGTACGTTGGAAGTTTTAGTAGGCTAAACAAGTTCAGAGCCCAAGTGTTTGTGGTTCGTTTGAGAGGTTACCAGTGGGAGATGAGGACCAGCAAGAGCTTTCAGGGCTGGCACCTTTAGTGTAGGAGCAATCGCTGGACGTTTGCAATTTCGGTGTTGAGCTCTGGCCAGATTGAGCAGGAGAGGCTGTGTACGTTGGAAGTTTTAGTAGGCTAAACAAGTTCAGAGCCCAAGTGTTTGTGGTTCGTTTGAGAGGTTACCAGTGGGAGATGAGGACCAGCAAGAGCTTTCAGGGCTGGCACCTTTAGTGTAGGAGCAATCGCTGGACGTTCGCAATTTCGGTGTTGAGCATTGGCCAGATTGAGCAGGAGAGTCTGTGTACGTTGGGAAGGGTTTAGTAGGCTAAACAAGTTCAGAGGCCAAGTGTTTGTGGTTCGTTTGAGAGGTTACCAGTGGGAGATGAGGACCAGCAAGAGCTTTCAGGGCTGGCACCTTTAGTGTAGGAGCAATCGCTGGACGTTCGCAATGTCGGTGTTGAGCTCTGGCCAGATTGAGCAGGAGAGGCTGTGTACGTTGGAAGTTTTAGTAGGCTAAACAAGTTCAGAGCCCAAGTGTTTGTGGTTCGTTTGAGAGGTTACCAGTGGGAGATGAGGACCAGCAAGAGCTTTCAGGGCTGGCACCTTTAGTGTAGGAGCAATCGCTGGACGTTCGCCATTTCGGTGTTGAGCTCTGGCCAGATTGAGCAGGAGAGGCTGTGTACGTTGGAAGTTTTAGTAGGCTAAACAAGTTCAGAGCCCAAGTGTTTGTGGTTCGTTTGAGAGGTTACCAGTGGGAGATGAGGACCAGCAAGAGCTTTCAGGGCTGGCACCTTTAGTGTAGGAGCAATCGCTGGACGTTCGCAATTTCGGTGTTGAGCTCTGGCCAGATTGAGCAGGAGAGGCTGTGTACGTTGGAAGTTTTAGTAGGCTAAACAAGTTCAGAGCCCAAGTGTTTGTGGTTCGTTTGAGAGGTTACCAGTGGGAGATGAGGACCAGCAAGAGCTTTCAGGGCTGGCACCTTTAGTGTAGGAGCAATCCCTGGACGTTCGCCATTTCGGTGTTGAGCTCTGGCCAGATTGAGCAGGAGAGGCTGTGTACGTTGGAAGTTTTAGTAGGCTAAACAAGTTCAGAGCCCAAGTGTTTGTGGTTCGTTTGAGAGGTTACCAGTGGGAGATGAGGACCAGCAAGAGCTTTCAGGGCTGGCACCTTTAGTGTAGGAGCAATCCCTGGACGTTCGCCATTTCGGTGTTGAGCTCTGGCCAGATTGAGCAGGAGAGGCTGTGTACGTTGGAAGTTTTAGTAGGCTAAACAAGTTCAGAGCCTAAGTGTTTGTGGTTCGTTTGAGAGGTTACCAGTGGGAGATGAGGACCAGCAAGAGCTTTCAGGGCTGGCACCTTTAGTGTAGGAGCAATCGCTGGACGTTCGCAATTTCGGTGTTGAGCTCTGGCCAGATTGAGCAGGAGAGGCTGTGTACGTTGGAAGTTTTAGTAGGCTAAACAAGTTCAGAGCCCAAGTGTTTGTGGTTCGTTTGAGAGGTTACCAGTGGGAGATGAGGACCAGCAAGAGCTTTCAGGGCTGGCACCTTTAGTGTAGGAGCAATCCCTGGACGTTCGCAATTTCGGTGTTGAGCTCTGGCCAGATTGAGCAGGAGAGGCTGTGTACGTTGGAAGTTTTAGTAGGCTAAACAAGTTCAGAGCCCAAGTGTTTGTGGTTCGTTTGAGAGGTTACCAGTGGGAGATGAGGACCAGCAAGAGCTTTCAGGGCTGGCACCTTTAGTGTAGGAGCAATCGCTGGACGTTCGCCATTTCGGTGTTGAGCTCTGGCCAGATTGAGCAGGAGAGGCTGTGTACGTTGGAAGTTTTAGTAGGCTAAACAAGTTCAGAGCCCAAGTGTTTGTGGTTCGTTTGAGAGGTTACCAGTGGGAGATGAGGACCAGCAAGAGCTTTCAGGGCTGGCACCTTTAGTGTAGGAGCAATTGCTGGACGTTCGCCATTTCGGTGTTGAGCTCTGGCCAGATTGAGCAGGAGAGGCTGTGTACGTTGGAAGTTTTAGTAGGCTAAACAAGTTCAGAGCCCAAGTGTTTGTGGTTCGTTTGAGAGGTTACCAGTGGGAGATGAGGACCAGCAAGAGCTTTCAGGGCTGGCACCTTTAGTGTAGGAGCAATCGCTGGACGTTCGCCATTTCGGTGTTGAGCTCTGGCCAGATTGAGCAGGAGAGGCTGTGTACGTTGGAAGTTTTAGTAGGCTAAACAAGTTCAGAGCCCAAGTGTTTGTGGTTCGTTTGAGAGGTTACCAGTGGGAGATGAGGACCAGCAAGAGCTTTCAGGGCTGGCACCTTTAGTGTAGGAGCAATCGCTGGACGTTCTCCATTTCGGTGTTGAGCTCTGGCCAGATTGAGCAGGAGAGGCTGTGTACGTTGGAAGTTTTAGTAGGCTAAACAAGTTCAGAGGCCAAGTGTTTGTGGTTCGTTTGAGAGGTTACCAGTGGGAGATGAGGACCAGCAAGAGCTTTCAGGGCTGGCACCTTTAGTGTAGGAGCAATCGCTGGACGTTCGCAATTTCGGTGTTGAGCTCTGGCCAGATTGAGCAGGAGAGGCTGTGTACGTTGGAAGTTTTAGTAGGCTAAACAAGTTCAGAGCCCAAGTGTTTGTGGTTCGTTTGAGAGGTTACCAGTGGGAGATGAGGACCAGCAAGAGCTTTCAGGGCTGGCACCTTTAGTGTAGGAGCAATCGCTGGACGTTCGCCATTTCGGTGTTGAGCTCTGGCCAGATTGAGCAGGAGAGGCTGTGTACGTTGGAAGTTTTAGTAGGCTAAACAAGTTCAGAGCCCAAGTGTTTGTGGTTCGTTTGAGAGGTTACCAGTGGGAGATGAGGACCAGCAAGAGCTTTCAGGGCTGGCACCTTTAGTGTAGGAGCAATCCCTGGACGTTCGCCATTTCGGTGTTGAGCTCTGGCCAGATTGAGCAGGAGAGGCTGTGTACGTTGGAAGTTTTAGTAGGCTAAACAAGTTCAGAGCCCAAGTGTTTGTGGTTCGTTTGAGAGGTTACCAGTGGGAGATGAGGACCAGCAAGAGCTTTCAGGGCTGGCACCTTTAGTGTAGGAGCAATCGCTGGACGTTCGCAATTTCGGTGTTGAGCTCTGGCCAGATTGAGCAGGAGAGGCTGTGTACGTTGGAAGTTTTAGTAGGCTAAACAAGTTCAGAGCCCAAGTGTTTGTGGTTCGTTTGAGAGGTTACCAGTGGGAGATGAGGACCAGCAAGAGCTTTCAGGGCTGGCACCTTTAGTGTAGGAGCAATTGCTGGACGTTCGCAATTTCGGAGTTGAGCTCTGGCCAGATTGAGCAGGAGAGGCTGTGTACGTTGGAAGTTTTAGTAGGCTAAACAAGTTCAGAGGCCAAGTGTTTGTGGTTCGTTTGAGAGGTTACCAGTGGGAGATGAGGACCAGCAAGAGCTTTCAGGGCTGGCACCTTTAGTGTAGGAGCAATCGCTGGACGTTCGCAATTTCGGTGTTGAGCTCTGGCCAGATTGAGCAGGAGAGGCTGTGTACGTTGGAAGTTTTAGTAGGCTAAACAAGTTCAGAGCCCAAGTGTTTGTGGTTTGTTTGAGAGGTTACCAGTGGGAGATGAGGACCAGCAAGAGCTTTCAGGCCTGGCACCTTTAGTGTAGGAGCAATCGCTGGATGTTCGCAATTTCGGTGTTGAGCTCTGGCCTGATTGAGCAGGAGAGGCTGTGTACGTTGGAAGTTTTAGTAGGCTAAACAAGTTCAGAGCCCAAGTGTTTGTGGTTCATTTGAGAGGTTACCAGTGGGAGATGAGGACCAGCAAGAGCTTTCAGGGCTGGCACCTTTAGTGTAGGAGCAATCGCTGGACGTTTGCAATTTCGGTGTTGAGCTCTGGCCAGATTGAGCAGGAGAGGCTGTGTACGTTGGAAGTTTTAGTAGGCTAAACAAGTTCAGAGCCCAAGTGTTTGTGGTTCGTTTGAGAGGTTACCAGTGGGAGATGAGGACCAGCAAGAGCTTTCCGGGCTGGCACCTTTAGTGTAGGAGCAATCGCTGGACGTTCGCAATTTCGGCGTTGAGCTCTGGCCAGATTGAGCAGGAGAGGCTGTGTACGTTGGAAGTTTTAGTAGGCTAAACAAGTTCAGAGCCCAAGTGTTTGTGGTTCGTTTGAGAGGTTACCAGTGGGAGATGAGGACCAGCAAGAGCTTTCAGGGCTGGCACCTTTAGTGTAGGAGCAATCGCTGGACGTTTGCAATTTCGGTGTTGAGCTCTGGCCAGATTGAGCAGGAGAGGCTGTGTACGTTGGAAGTTTTAGTAGGCTAAACAAGTTCAGAGCCCAAGTGTTTGTGGTTCGTTTGAGAGGTTACCAGTGGGAGATGAGGACCAGCAAGAGCTTTCAGGGCTGGCACCTTTAGTGTAGGAGCAATCGCTGGACGTTCGCCATTTCGGTGTTGAGCTCTGGCCAGATTGAGCAGGAGAGGCTGTGTACGTTGGAAGTTTTAGTAGGCTAAACAAGTTCAGAGCCCAAGTGTTTGTGGTTCATTTGAGAGGTTACCAGTGGGAGATGAGGACCAGCAAGAGCTTTCAGGGCTGGCACCTTTAGTGTAGGAGCAATCCCTGGACGTTCGCCATTTCGGTGTTGAGCTCTGGCCAGATTGAGCAGGAGAGGCTGTGTACGTTGGAAGTTTTAGTAGGCTAAACAAGTTCAGAGCCCAAGTGTTTGTGGTTCGTTTGAGAGGTTACCAGTGGGAGATGAGGACCAGCAAGAGCTTTCAGGGCTGGCACCTTTAGTGTAGGAGCAATCGCTGGACGTTCGCAATTTCGGAGTTGAGCTCTGGCCAGATTGAGCAGGAGAGGCTGTGTACGTTGGAAGTTTTAGTAGGCTAAACAAGTTCAGAGCCCAAGTGTTTGTGGTTCGTTTGAGAGGTTACCAGTGGGAGATGAGGACCAGCAAGAGCTTTCAGGGCTGGCACCTTTAGTGTAGGAGCAATCGCTGGACGTTTGCAATTTCGGTGTTGAGCTCTGGCCAGATTGAGCAGGAGAGGCTGTGTACGTTGGAAGTTTTAGTAGGCTAAACAAGTTCAGAGCCCAAGTGTTTGTGGTTTGTTTGAGAGGTTACCAGTGGGAGATGAGGACCAGCAAGAGCTTTCAGGGCTGGCACCTTTAGTGTAGGAGCAATCGCTGGATGTTCGCAATTTCGGTGTTGAGCTCTGGCCTGATTGAGCAGGAGAGGCTGTGTACGTTGGAAGTTTTAGTAGGCTAAACAAGTTCAGAGCCCAAGTGTTTGTGGTTCGTTTGAGAGGTTACCAGTGGGAGATGAGGACCAGCAAGAGCTTTCAGGGCTGGCACCTTTAGTGTAGGAGCAATCGCTGGACGTTTGCAATTTCGGTGTTGAGCTCTGGCCAGATTGAGCAGGAGAGGCTGTGTACGTTGGAAGTTTTAGTAGGCTAAACAAGTTCAGAGCCCAAGTGTTTGTGGTTCGTTTGAGAGGTTACCAGTGGGAGATGAGGACCAGCAAGAGCTTTCAGGGCTGGCACCTTTAGTGTAGGAGCAATCGCTGGACGTTCGCAATTTCGGAGTTAGAGCTCTGGCCAGATTGAGCAGGAGAGGCTGTGTACGTTGGAAGTTTTAGTAGGCTAAACAAGTTCAGAGCCCAAGTGTTTGTGGTTCGTTTGAGAGGTTACCAGTGGGAGATGAGGACCAGCAAGAGCTTTCAGGGCTGGCACCTTTAGTGTAGGAGCAATCCCTGCACGTTCGCAATTTCGTTGGTGAATTTCGGCCAGATTGAGCAGGAGAGGCTGTGTACGTTGGAAGTTTTAGTAGGCTAAACAAGTTCAGAGCCCAAGTGTTTGTGGTTCGTTTGAGAGGTTACCAGTGGGAGATGAGGACCAGCAAGAGCTTTCAGGGCTGGCACCTTTAGTGTAGGAGCAATCGCTGGACGTTCGCAATTTCGGTGTTGAGCTCTGGCCAGATTGAGCAGGAGAGGCTGTGTACGTTGGAAGTTTTAGTAGGCTAAACAAGTTCAGAGCCCAAGTGTTTGTGGTTCGTTTGAGAGGTTACCAGTGGGAGATGAGGACCAGCAAGAGCTTTCAGGGCTGGCACCTTTAGTGTAGGAGCAATCGCTGGACGTTCGCCATTTCGGTGTTGAGCTCTGGCCAGATTGAGCAGGAGAGGCTGTGTACGTTGGAAGTTTTAGTAGGCTAAACAAGTTCAGAGCCCAAGTGTTTGTGGTTCGTTTGAGAGGTTACCAGTGGGAGATGAGGACCAGCAAGAGCTTTCAGGGCTGGCACCTTTAGTGTAGGAGCAATCGCTGGACGTTCGCAATTTCGGTGTTGAGCATTGGCCAGATTGAGCAGGAGAGTCTGTGTACGTTGGAAGGTTTAGTAGGCTAAACAAGTTCAGAGGCCAAGTGTTTGTGGTTCGTTTGAGAGGTTACCAGTGGGAGATGAGGACCAGCAAGAGCTTTCAGGGCTGGCACCTTTAGTGTAGGAGCAATCGCTGGACGTTCGCAATGTCGGTGTTGAGCTCTGGCCAGATTGAGCAGGAGAGGCTGTGTACGTTGGAAGTTTTAGTAGGCTAAACAAGTTCAGAGCCCAAGTGTTTGTGGTTCGTTTGAGAGGTTACCAGTGGGAGATGAGGACCAGCAAGAGCTTTCAGGGCTGGCACCTTTAGTGTAGGAGCAATCGCTGGACGTTCGCCATTTCGGTGTTGAGCTCTGGCCAGATTGAGCAGGAGAGGCTGTGTACGTTGGAAGTTTTAGTAGGCTAAACAAGTTCAGAGCCCAAGTGTTTGTGGTTCGTTTGAGAGGTTACCAGTGGGAGATGAGGACCAGCAAGAGCTTTCAGGGCTGGCACCTTTAGTGTAGGAGCAATCGCTGGACGTTCGCAATTTCGGTGTTGAGCTCTGGCCAGATTGAGCAGGAGAGGCTGTGTACGTTGGAAGTTTTAGTAGGCTAAACAAGTTCAGAGCCCAAGTGTTTGTGGTTCGTTTGAGAGGTTACCAGTGGGAGATGAGGACCAGCAAGAGCTTTCAGGGCTGGCACCTTTAGTGTAGGAGCAATCCCTGGACGTTCGCCATTTCGGTGTTGAGCTCTGGCCAGATTGAGCAGGAGAGGCTGTGTACGTTGGAAGTTTTAGTAGGCTAAACAAGTTCAGAGCCCAAGTGTTTGTGGTTCGTTTGAGAGGTTACCAGTGGGAGATGAGGACCAGCAAGAGCTTTCAGGGCTGGCACCTTTAGTGTAGGAGCAATCCCTGCACGTTCGCAATTTCGTTGGTGAATTTCGGCCAGATTGAGCAGGAGAGGCTGTGTACGTTGGAAGTTTTAGTAGGCTAAACAAGTTCAGAGCCCAAGTGTTTGTGGTTCGTTTGAGAGGTTACCAGTGGGAGATGAGGACCAGCAAGAGCTTTCAGGGCTGGCACCTTTAGTGTAGGAGCAATCCCTGGACGTTCGCAATTTCGGTGTTGAGCTCTGGCCAGATTGAGCAGGAGAGGCTGTGTACGTTGGAAGTTTTAGTAGGCTAAACAAGTTCAGAGCCCAAGTGTTTGTGGTTCGTTTGAGAGGTTACCAGTGGGAGATGAGGACCAGCAAGAGCTTTCAGGGCTGGCACCTTTAGTGTAGGAGCAATCGCTGGACGTTCGCCATTTCGGTGTTGAGCTCTGGCCAGATTGAGCAGGAGAGGCTGTGTACGTTGGAAGTTTTAGTAGGCTAAACAAGTTCAGAGCCCAAGTGTTTGTGGTTCGTTTGAGAGGTTACCAGTGGGAGATGAGGACCAGCAAGAGCTTTCAGGGCTGGCACCTTTAGTGTAGGAGCAATCGCTGGACGTTCGCAATTTCGGTGTTGAGCATTGGCCAGATTGAGCAGGAGAGGCTGTGTACGTTGGAAGGTTTAGTAGGCTAAACAAGTTCAGAGGCCAAGTGTTTGTGGTTCGTTTGAGAGGTTACCAGTGGGAGATGAGGACCAGCAAGAGCTTTCAGGGCTGGCACCTTTAGTGTAGGAGCAATCGCTGGACGTTCGCAATGTCGGTGTTGAGCTCTGGCCAGATTGAGCAGGAGAGGCTGTGTACGTTGGAAGTTTTAGTAGGCTAAACAAGTTCAGAGCCCAAGTGTTTGTGGTTCGTTTGAGAGGTTACCAGTGGGAGATGAGGACCAGCAAGAGCTTTCAGGGCTGGCACCTTTAGTGTAGGAGCAATCGCTGGACGTTCGCCATTTCGGTGTTGAGCTCTGGCCAGATTGAGCAGGAGAGGCTGTGTACGTTGGAAGTTTTAGTAGGCTAAACAAGTTCAGAGCCCAAGTGTTTGTGGTTCGTTTGAGAGGTTACCAGTGGGAGATGAGGACCAGCAAGAGCTTTCAGGGCTGGCACCTTTAGTGTAGGAGCAATCCCTGGACGTTCGCAATTTCGGTGTTGAGCTCTGGCCAGATTGAGCAGGAGAGGCTGTGTACGTTGGAAGTTTTAGTAGGCTAAACAAGTTCAGAGCCCAAGTGTTTGTGGTTCGTTTGAGAGGTTACCAGTGGGAGATGAGGACCAGCAAGAGCTTTCAGGGCTGGCACCTTTAGTGTAGGAGCAATCGCTGGACGTTCGCCATTTCGGTGTTGAGCTCTGGCCAGATTGAGCAGGAGAGGCTGTGTACGTTGGAAGTTTTAGTAGGCTAAACAAGTTCAGAGCCTAAGTGTTTGTGGTTCGTTTGAGAGGTTACCAGTGGGAGATGAGGACCAGCAAGAGCTTTCAGGGCTGGCACCTTTAGTGTAGGAGCAATCGCTGGACGTTCGCAATTTCGGTGTTGAGCTCTGGCCAGATTGAGCAGGAGAGGCTGTGTACGTTGGAAGTTTTAGTAGGCTAAACAAGTTCAGAGCCCAAGTGTTTGTGGTTCGTTTGAGAGGTTACCAGTGGGAGATGAGGACCAGCAAGAGCTTTCAGGGCTGGCACCTTTAGTGTAGGAGCAATCGCTGGACGTTCGCAATTTCGGTGTTGAGCTCTGGCCAGATTGAGCAGGAGAGGCTGTGTACGTTGGAAGTTTTAGTAGGCTAAACAAGTTCAGAGCCCAAGTGTTTGTGGTTCGTTTGAGAGGTTACCAGTGGGAGATGAGGACCAGCAAGAGCTTTCAGGGCTGGCACCTTTAGTGTAGGAGCAATCGCTGGACGTTCGCCATTTCGGTGTTGAGCTCTGGCCAGATTGAGCAGGAGAGGCTGTGTACGTTGGAAGTTTTAGTAGGCTAAACAAGTTCAGAGCCCAAGTGTTTGTGGTTCGTTTGAGAGGTTACCAGTGGGAGATGAGGACCAGCAAGAGCTTTCAGGGCTGGCACCTTTAGTGTAGGAGCAATTGCTGGACGTTCGCCATTTCGGTGTTGAGCTCTGGCAAGATTGAGCAGGAGAGGCTGTGTACGTTGGAAGTTTTAGTAGGCTAAACAAGTTCAGAGCCCAAGTGTTTGTGGTTCGTTTGAGAGGTTACCAGTGGGAGATGAGGACCAGCAAGAGCTTTCAGGGCTGGCACCTTTAGTGTAGGAGCAATCGCTGGACGTTCGCAATGTCGGTGTTGAGCTCTGGCCAGATTGAGCAGGAGAGGCTGTGTACGTTGGAAGTTTTAGTAGGCTAAACAAGTTCAGAGCCCAAGTGTTTGTGGTTCGTTTCAGAGGTTACCAGTGGGAGATGAGGACCAGCAAGAGCTTTCAGGGCTGGCACCTTTAGTGTAGGAGCAATCCCTGGACGTTCGCCATTTCGGTGTTGAGCTCTGGCCAGATTGAGCAGGAGAGGCTGTGTACGTTGGAAGTTTTAGTAGGCTAAACAAGTTCAGAGCCCAAGTGTTTGTGGTTCGTTTGAGAGGTTACCAGTGGGAGATGAGGACCAGCAAGAGCTTTCAGTGCTGGCACCTTTAGTGTAGGAGCAATCCCTGGACGTTCGCAATTTCGGTGTTGAGCTCTGGCCAGATTGAGCAGGAGAGGCTGTGTACGTTGGAAGTTTTAGTAGGCTAAACAAGTTCAGAGCCCAAGTGTTTGTGGTTCGTTTGAGAGGTTACCAGTGGGAGATGAGGACCAGCAAGAGCTTTCAGGGCTGGCACCTTTAGTGTAGGAGCAATCGCTGGACGTTCGCCATTTCGGTGTTGAGCTCTGGCCAGATTGAGCAGGAGAGGCTGTGTACGTTGGAAGTTTTAGTAGGCTAAACAAGTTCAGAGCCCAAGTGTTTGTGGTTCGTTTGAGAGGTTACCAGTGGGAGATGAGGACCAGCAAGAGCTTTCAGGGCTGGCACCTTTAGTGTAGGAGCAATCCCTGGACGTTCGCCATTTCGGTGTTGAGCTCTGGCCAGATTGAGCAGGAGAGGCTGTGTACGTTGGAAGTTTTAGTAGGCTAAACAAGTTCAGAGCCCAAGTGTTTGTGGTTCGTTTGAGAGGTTACCAGTGGGAGATGAGGACCAGCAAGAGCTTTCAGGGCTGGCACCTTTAGTGTAGGAGCAATCGCTGGACGTTCGCAATTTCGGTGTTGAGCTCTGGCCAGATTGAGCAGGAGAGGCTGTGTACGTTGGAAGTTTTAGTAGGCTAAACAAGTTCAGAGCCCAAGTGTTTGTGGTTCGTTTGAGAGGTTACCAGTGGGAGATGAGGACCAGCAAGAGCTTTCAGGGCTGGCACCTTTAGTGTAGGAGCAATTGCTGGACGTTCGCAATGTCGCTGTTGAGCTCTGGCCAGATTGAGCAGGAGAGGCTGTGTACGTTGGAAGTTTTAGTAGGCTAAACAAGTTCAGAGCCCAAGTGTTTGTGGTTCGTTTGAGAGGTTACCAGTGGGAGATGAGGACCAGCAAGAGCTTTCAGGGCTGGCACCTTTAGTGTAGGAGCAATCGCTGGACGTTCGCAATTTCGGTGTTGAGCTCTGGCCAGATTGAGCAGGAGAGGCTGTGTACGTTGGAAGTTTTAGTAGGCTAAACAAGTTCAGAGCCCAAGTGTTTGTGGTTTGTTTGAGAGGTTACCAGTGGGAGATGAGGACCAGCAAGAGCTTTCAGGCCTGGCACCTTTAGTGTAGGAGCAATCGCTGGATGTTCGCAATTTCGGTGTTGAGCTCTGGCCTGATTGAGCAGGAGAGGCTGTGTACGTTGGAAGTTTTAGTAGGCTAAACAAGTTCAGAGCCCAAGTGTTTGTGGTTCATTTGAGAGGTTACCAGTGGGAGATGAGGACCAGCAAGAGCTTTCAGGGCTGGCACCTTTAGTGTAGGAGCAATCGCTGGACGTTTGCAATTTCGGTGTTGAGCTCTGGCCAGATTGAGCAGGAGAGGCTGTGTACGTTGGAAGTTTTAGTAGGCTAAACAAGTTCAGAGCCCAAGTGTTTGTGGTTCGTTTGAGAGGTTACCAGTGGGAGATGAGGACCAGCAAGAGCTTTCAGGGCTGGCACCTTTAGTGTAGGAGCAATCGCTGGACGTTCGCAATTTCGGCGTTGAGCTCTGGCCAGATTGAGCAGGAGAGGCTGTGTACGTTGGAAGTTTTAGTAGGCTAAACAAGTTCAGAGCCCAAGTGTTTGTGGTTCGTTTGAGAGGTTACCAGTGGGAGATGAGGACCAGCAAGAGCTTTCAGGGCTGGCACCTTTAGTGTAGGAGCAATCGCTGGACGTTCGCAATTTCGGTGTTGAGCTCTGGCCAGATTGAGCAGGAGAGGCTGTGTACGTTGGAAGTTTTAGTAGGCTAAACAAGTTCAGAGCCCAAGTGTTTGTGGTTCGTTTGAGAGGTTACCAGTGAGAGGTGAGGACCAGCAAGAGCTTTCAGGGCTGGCACCTTTAGTGTAGGAGCAATCGCTGGACGTTCGCAATTTCGGTGTTGAGCTCTGGCCACATTGAGCAGGAGAGGCTGTGTACGTTGGAAGTTTTAGTAGGCTAAACAAGTTCAGAGCCCAAGTGTTTGTGGTTCGTTTGAGAGGTTACCAGTGGGAGATGAGGACCAGCAAGAGCTTTCAGGGCTGGCACCTTTAGTGTAGGAGCAATCGCTGGACGTTCGCAATTTCGGAGTTGAGCTCTGGCCAGATTGAGCAGGAGAGGCTGTGTACGTTGGAAGTTTTAGTAGGCTAAACAAGTTCAGAGCCCAAGTGTTTGTGGTTCGTTTGAGAGGTTACCAGTGGGAGATGAGGACCAGCAAGAGCTTTCAGGGCTGGCACCTTTAGTGTAGGAGCAATCGCTGGACGTTCGCAATTTCGGTGTTGAGCTCTGGCCAGATTGAGCAGGAGAGGCTGTGTACGTTGGAAGTTTTAGTAGGCTAAACAAGTTCAGAGCCCAAGTGTTTGTGGTTTGTTTGAGAGGTTACCAGTGGGAGATGAGGACCAGCAAGAGCTTTCAGGGCTGGCACCTTTAGTGTAGGAGCAATCGCTGGATGTTCGCAATTTCGGTGTTGAGCTCTGGCCTGATTGAGCAGGAGAGGCTGTGTACGTTGGAAGTTTTAGTAGGCTAAACAAGTTCAGAGCCCAAGTGTTTGTGGTTCGTTTGAGAGGTTACCAGTGGGAGATGAGGACCAGCAAGAGCTTTCAGGGCTGGCACCTTTAGTGTAGGAGCAATCGCTGGACGTTTGCAATTTCGGTGTTGAGCTCTGGCCAGATTGAGCAGGAGAGGCTGTGTACGTTGGAAGTTTTAGTAGGCTAAACAAGTTCAGAGCCCAAGTGTTTGTGGTTCGTTTGAGAGGTTACCAGTGGGAGATGAGGACCAGCAAGAGCTTTCAGGGCTGGCACCTTTAGTGTAGGAGCAATCGCTGGACGTTCGCAATTTCGGTGTTGAGCTCTGGCCAGATTGAGCAGGAGAGGCTGTGTACGTTGGAAGTTTTAGTAGGCTAAACAAGTTCAGAGCCCAAGTGTTTGTGGTTTGTTTGAGAGGTTACCAGTGGGAGATGAGGACCAGCAAGAGCTTTCAGGCCTGGCACCTTTAGTGTAGGAGCAATCGCTGGATGTTCGCAATTTCGGTGTTGAGCTCTGGCCTGATTGAGCAGGAGAGGCTGTGTACGTTGGAAGTTTTAGTAGGCTAAACAAGTTCAGAGCCCAAGTGTTTGTGGTTCGTTTGAGAGGTTACCAGTGGGAGATGAGGACCAGCAAGAGCTTTCAGGGCTGGCACCTTTAGTGTAGGAGCAATCGCTGGACGTTTGCAATTTCGGTGTTGAGCTCTGGCCAGATTGAGCAGGAGAGGCTGTGTACGTTGGAAGTTTTAGTAGGCTAAACAAGTTCAGAGCCCAAGTGTTTGTGGTTCGTTTGAGAGGTTACCAGTGGGAGGTGAGGACCAGCAAGAGCTTTCAGGGCTGGCACCTTTAGTGTAGGAGCAATCGCTGGACGTTCGCCATTTCGGTGTTGAGCTCTGGCCAGATTGAGCAGGAGAGGCTGTGTACGTTGGAAGTTTTAGTAGGCTAAACAAGTTCAGAGGCCAAGTGTTTGTGGTTCGTTTGAGAGGTTACCAGTGGGAGATGAGGACCAGCAAGAGCTTTCAGGGCTGGCACCTTTAGTGTAGGAGCAATCGCTGGACGTTCGCAATTTCGGTGTTGAGCTCTGGCCAGATTGAGCAGGAGAGGCTGTGTACGTTGGAAGTTTTAGTAGGCTAAACAAGTTCAGAGCCCAAGTGTTTGTGGTTCATTTGAGAGGTTACCAGTGGGAGATGAGGACCAGCAAGAGCTTTCAGGGCTGGCACCTTTAGTGTAGGAGCAATCGCTGGACGTTCGCAATTTCGGTGTTGAGCTCTGGCCAGATTGAGCAGGAGAGGCTGTGTACGTTGGAAGTTTTAGTAGGCTAAACAAGTTCAGAGCCCAAGTGTTTGTGGTTCGTTTGAGAGGTTACCAGTGGGAGATGAGGACCAGCAAGAGCTTTCAGGGCTGGCACCTTTAGTGTAGGAGCAATCGCTGGACGTTCGCAATTTCGGTGTTGGATTTTGGGCAGATTGAGCAGGAGAGGCTGTGTACGTTGGAAGTTTTAGTAGGCTAAACAAGTTCAGAGCCCAAGTGTTTGTGGTTCGTTTGAGAGGTTACGAGTGGGAGATGAGGACCAGCAAGAGCTTTCAGGGCTGGCACCTTTAGTGTAGGAGCAATCGCTGGACGTTCGCAATTTCGGTGTTGAGCTCTGGCCAGATTGAGCAGGAGAGGCTGTGTACGTTGGAAGTTTTAGTAGGCTAAACAAGTTCAGAGGCCAAGTGTTTGTGGTTCATTTGAGAGGTTACCAGTGGGAGATGAGGACCAGCAAGAGCTTTCAGGGCTGGCACCTTTAGTGTAGGAGCAATCGCTGGACGTTCGCAATTTCGTTGGTGAATTTTGGCCAGATTGAGCAGGAGAGGCTGTGTACGTTGGAAGTTTTAGTAGGCTAAACAAGTTCAGAGCCCAAGTGTTTGTGGTTCATTTGAGAGGTTACCAGTGGGAGATGAGGACCAGCAAGAGCTTTCAGGGCTGGCACCTTTAGTGTAGGAGCAATCGCTGGACGTTCGCAATTTCGGTGTTGAGCTCTGGCCAGATTGAGCAGGAGAGGCTGTGTATGTTGGAAGTTTTAGTAGGCTAAACAAGTTCAGAGCCCAAGTGTTTGTGGTTCGTTTGAGAGGTTACGAGTGGGAGATGAGGACCAGCAAGAGCTTTCAGGGCTGGCACCTTTAGTGTAGGAGCAATCGCTGGACGTTTGCAATGTCGGTGGTGAGCTCTGGCCAGATTGAGCAGGAGAGGCTGTGTACGTTGGAAGTTTTAGTAGGCTAAGCAAGTTCAGAGCCCAAGTGTTTGTGGTTCGTTTGAGAGGTTACCAGTGGGAGATGAGGACCAGCAAGAGCTTTCCGGGCTGGCACCTTTAGTGTAGGAGCAATCGCTGGACGTTCGCAATGTCGGTGTTGAGCTCTGGCCAGATTGAGCAGGAGAGGCTGTGTACGTTGGAAGTTTTAGTAGGCTAAACAAGTTCAGAGCCCAAGTGTTTGTGGTTCGTTTGAGAGGTTACCAGTGGGAGATGAGGACCAGCAAGAGCTTTCAGGGCTGGCACCTTTAGTGTAGGAGCAATCGCTGGACGTTCGCAATTTCGTTGGTGAATTTTGGGCAGATTGAGCAGGAGAGGCTGTGTACGTTGGAAGTTTTAGTAGGCTAAACAAGTTCAGAGCCCAAGTGTTTGTGGTTCGTTTGAGAGGTTACCAGTGGGAGATGAGGACCAGCAAGAGCTTTCAGGGCTGGCACCTTTAGTGTAGGAGCAATCGCTGGACGTTCGCAATTTCGGTGTTGGATTTTGGGCAGATTGAGCAGGAGAGGCTGTGTACGTTGGAAGTTTTAGTAGGCTAAACAAGTTCAGAGCCCAAGTGTTTGTGGTTCGTTTGAGAGGTTACGAGTGGGAGATGAGGACCAGCAAGAGCTTTCAGGGCTGGCACCTTTAGTGTAGGAGCAATCGCTGGACGTTCGCAATTTCGGTGTTGAGCTCTGGCCAGATTGAGCAGGAGAGGCTGTGTACGTTGGAAGTTTTAGTAGGCTAAACAAGTTCAGAGCCCAAGTGTTTGTGGTTCGTTTGAGAGGTTACCAGTGGGAGATGAGGACCAGCAAGAGCTTTCAGGGCTGGCACCTTTAGTGTAGGAGCAATCGCTGGACGTTCGCAATTTCGGAGTTGAGCTCTGGCCAGATTGAGCAGGAGAGGCTGTGTACGTTGGAAGTTTTAGTAGGCTAAACAAGTTCAGAGCCCAAGTGTTTGTGGTTCGTTTGAGAGGTTACCAGTGGGAGGTGAGGACCAGCAAGAGCTTTCAGGGCTGGCACCTTTAGTGTAGGAGCAATCGCTGGACGTTCGCCATTTCGGTGTTGAGCTCTGGCCAGATTGAGCAGGAGAGGCTGTGTACGTTGGAAGTTTTAGTAGGCTAAACAAGTTCAGAGCCCAAGTGTTTGTGGTTCGTTTGAGAGGTTACCAGTGGGAGATGAGGACCAGCAAGAGCTTTCAGGGCTGGCACCTTTAGTGTAGGAGCAATCGCTGGACGTTTGCAATTTCGGTGTTGAGCTCTGGCCAGATTGAGCAGGAGAGGCTGTGTACGTTGGAAGTTTTAGTAGGCTAAACAAGTTCAGAGCCCAAGTGTTTGTGGTTCGTTTGAGAGGTTACCAGTGGGAGATGAGGACCAGCAAGAGCTTTCAGGGCTGGCACCTTTAGTGTAGGAGCAATCGCTGGACGTTCGCAATTTCGGTGTTGAGCTCTGGCCTGATTGAGCAGGAGAGGCTGTGTACGTTGGAAGTTTTAGTAGGCTAAACAAGTTCAGAGGCCAAGTGTTTGTGGTTCGTTTGAGAGGTTACCAGTGGGAGGTGAGGACCAGCAAGAGCTTTCAGGGCTGGCACCTTTAGTGTAGGAGCAATCGCTGGACGTTTGCAATTTCGGTGTTGAGCTCTGGCCAGATTGAGCAGGAGAGGCTGTGTACGTTGGAAGTTTTAGTAGGCTAAACAAGTTCAGAGCCCAAGTGTTTGTGGTTCGTTTGAGAGGTTACGAGTGGGAGATGAGGACCAGCAAGAGCTTTCAGGGCTGGCACCTTTAGTGTAGGAGCAATCGCTGGACGTTCGCAATTTCGGAGTTGAGCTCTGGCCAGATTGAGCAGGAGAGGCTGTGTACGTTGGAAGTTTTAGTAGGCTAAACAAGTTCAGAGCCCAAGTGTTTGTGGTTCGTTTGAGAGGTTACCAGTGGGAGGTGAGGACCAGCAAGAGCTTTCAGGGCTGGCACCTTTAGTGTAGGAGCAATCGCTGGACGTTTGCAATTTACAATTTCGGTGTTGAGCTCTGGCCAGATTGAGCAGGAGAGGCTGTGTACGTTGGAAGTTTTAGTAGGCTAAACAAGTTCAGAGCCCAAGTGTTTGTGGTTCGTTTGAGAGGTTACCAGTGGGAGATGAGGACCAGCAAGAGCTTTCAGGGCTGGCACCTTAGTGTAGGAGCAATCGCTGGACGTTTGCAATTTTCGGTGTTGAGCTCTGGCCAGATTGAGCAGGAGAGGCTGTGTACGTTGGAAGTTTTAGTAGGCTAAACAAGTTCAGAGCCCAAGTGTTTGTGGTTCGTTTGAGAGGTTACCAGTGGGAGGTGAGGACCAGCAAGAGCTTTCAGGGCTGGCACCTTTAGTGTAGGAGCAATCGCTGGACGTTCGCCATTTCGGTGTTGAGCTCTGGCCAGATTGAGCAGGAGAGGCTGTGTACGTTGGAAGTTTTAGTAGGCTAAACAAGTTCAGAGCCCAAGTGTTTGTGGTTCGTTTGAGAGGTTACCAGTGGGAGATGAGGACCAGCAAGAGCTTTCAGGGCTGGCACCTTTAGTGTAGGAGCAATCGCTGGACGTTCGCAATTTCGGTGTTGAGCTCTGGCCAGATTGAGCAGGAGAGGCTGTGTACGTTGGAAGTTTTAGTAGGCTAAACAAGTTCAGAGCCCAAGTGTTTGTGGTTCGTTTGAGAGGTTACCAGTGGGAGATGAGGACCAGCAAGAGCTTTCAGGGCTGGCACCTTTAGTGTAGGAGCAATCGCTGGACGTTCGCAATTTCGGAGTTGAGCTCTGGCCAGATTGAGCAGGAGAGGCTGTGTACGTTGGAAGTTTTAGTAGGCTAAACAAGTTCAGAGCCCAAGTGTTTGTGGTTCGTTTGAGAGGTTACCAGTGGGAGATGAGGACCAGCAAGAGCTTTCAGGGCTGGCACCTTTAGTGTAGGAGCAATCGCTGGACGTTTGCAATTTCGGTGTTGAGCTCTGGCCAGATTGAGCAGGAGAGGCTGTGTACGTTGGAAGTTTTAGTAGGCTAAAACAAGTTCAGAGCCCAAGTGTTTGTGGTTCGTTTGAGAGGTTACCAGTGGGAGGTGAGGAACCAGCAAGAGCTTTCAGGGCTGGCACCTTTAGTGTAGGAGCAATCGCTGGACGTTCGCCATTTCGGTGTTGAGCTCTGGCCAGATTGAGCAGGAGAGGCTGTGTACGTTGGAAGTTTTAGTAGGCTAAACAAGTTCAGAGCCCAAGTGTTTGTGGTTCGTTTGAGAGGTTACCAGTGGGAGGTGAGGACCAGCAAGAGCTTTCAGGGCTGGCACCTTTAGTGTAGGAGCAATCGCTGGACGTTCGCCATTTCGGTGTTGAGCTCTGGCCAGATTGAGCAGGAGAGGCTGTGTACGTTGGAAGTTTTAGTAGGCTAAAACAAGTTCAGAGCCCAAGTGTTTGTGGTTCGTTTGAGAGGTTACCAGTGGGAGATGAGGACCAGCAAGAGCTTTTCAGGGCTGGCACCTTTAGTGTAGGAGCAATCGCTGGACGTTTGCAATTTCGGTGTTGAGCTCTGGCCAGATTGAGCAGGAGAGGCTGTGTACGTTGGAAGTTTTAGTAGGCTAAACAAGTTCAGAGCCCAAGTGTTTGTGGTTCGTTTGAGAGGTTACCAGTGGGAGATGAGGACCAGCAAGAGCTTTCAGGGCTGGCACCTTTAGTGTAGGAGCAATCGCTGGACGTTCGCAATTTCGGTGTTGAGCTCTGGCCTGATTGAGCAGGAGAGGCTGTGTACGTTGGAAGTTTTAGTAGGCTAAACAAGTTCAGAGCCCAAGTGTTTGTGGTTCGTTTGAGAGGTTACCAGTGGGAGATGAGGACCAGCAAGAGCTTTCAGGGCTGGCACCTTTAGTGTAGGAGCAATCGCTGGACGTTCGCCATTTCGGTGTTGAGCTCTGGCCAGATTGAGCAGGAGAGGCTGTGTACGTTGGAAGTTTTAGTAGGCTAAACAAGTTCAGAGCCCAAGTGTTTGTGGTTCGTTTGAGAGGTTACCAGTGGGAGATGAGGACCAGCAAGAGCTTTCAGGGCTGGCACCTTTAGTGTAGGAGCAATCGCTGGACGTTCGCAATGTCGGTGTTGAGCTCTGGCCAGATTGAGCAGGAGAGGCTGTGTACGTTGGAAGTTTTAGTAGGCTAAACAAGTTCAGAGCCCAAGTGTTTGTGGTTCGTTTGAGAGGTTACCAGTGGGAGATGAGGACCAGCAAGAGCTTTCAGGGCTGGCACCTTTAGTGTAGGAGCAATCGCTGGACGTTCGCCATTTCGGTGTTGAGCTCTGGCCAGATTGAGCAGGAGAGGCTGTGTACGTTGGAAGTTTTAGTAGGCTGAACAAGTTCAGAGCCCAAGTGTTTGTGGTTCGTTTGAGAGGTTACCAGTGGGAGATGAGGACCAGCAAGAGCTTTCAGGGCTGGCACCTTTAGTGTAGGAGCAATCGCTGGACGTTCGCAATGTCGGTGTTGAGCTCTGGCCAGATTGAGCAGGAGAGGCTGTGTACGTTGGAAGTTTTAGTAGGCTAAACAAGTTCAGAGCCCAAGTGTTTGTGGTTCGTTTGAGAGGTTACCAGTGGGAGATGAGGACCAGCAAGAGCTTTCAGGGCTGGCACCTTTAGTGTAGGAGCAATCGCTGGACGTTCGCAATTTCGGTGTTGAGCTCTGGCCAGATTGAGCAGGAGAGGCTGTGTACGTTGGAAGTTTTAGTAGGCTAAACAAGTTCAGAGCCCAAGTGTTTGTGGTTCGTTTGAGAGGTTACCAGTGGGAGATGAGGACCAGCAAGAGCTTTCAGGGCTGGCACCTTTAGTGTAGGAGCAATCGCTGGACGTTCGCCATTTCGGTGTTGAGCTCTGGCCAGATTGAGCAGGAGAGGCTGTGTACGTTGGAAGTTTTAGTAGGCTGAACAAGTTCAGAGCCCAAGTGTTTGTGGTTCGTTTGAGAGGTTACCAGTGGGAGATGAGGACCAGCAAGAGCTTTCAGTGCTGGCACCTTTAGTGTAGGAGCAATCGCTGGACGTTCGCAATTTCGGTGTTGAGCTCTGGCCAGATTGAGCAGGAGAGGCTGTGTACGTTGGAAGTTTTAGTAGGCTAAACAAGTTCAGAGCCCAAGTGTTTGTGGTTCATTTGAGAGGTTACCAGTGGGAGATGAGGAGCAGCAAGAGCTTTCAGGGCTGGCACCTTTAGTGTATGAGCAATCGCTGGACGTTCGCAATTTCGTTGGTGAATTTTGGCCAGATTGAGCAGGAGAGGCTGTGTACGTTGGAAGTTTTAGTAGGCTAAACAAGTTCAGAGCCCAAGTGTTTGTGGTTCGTTTGAGAGGTTACCAGTGGGAGATGAGGACCAGCAAGAGCTTTCAGGGCTGGCACCTTTAGTGTAGGAGCAATCGCTGGACGTTCGCCATTTCGTTGTTGAATCTTGACCAGATTGAGCAGGAGAGGCTGTGTACGTTGGAAGTTTTAGTAGGCTAAACAAGTTCAGAGCCCAAGTGTTTGTGGTTCGTTTGAGAGGTTACCAGTGGGAGATGAGGACCAGCAAGAGCTTTCAGGGCTGGCACCTTTAGTGTAGGAGCAATCGCTGGACGTTCGCCATTTCGGTGTTGAGCTCTGGCCAGATTGAGCAGGAGAGGCTGTGTACGTTGGAAGTTTTAGTAGGCTAAACAAGTTCAGAGCCCAAGTGTTTGTGGTTCGTTTGAGAGGTTACCAGTGGGAGATGAGGACCAGCAAGAGCTTTCAGGGCTGGCACCTTTAGTGTAGGAGCAATCGCTGGACGTTCGCAATTTCGGTGTTGAGCTCTGGCCAGATTGAGCAGGAGAGGCTGTGTACGTTGGAAGTTTTAGTAGGCTAAACAAGTTCAGAGCCCAAGTGTTTGTGGTTCGTTTGAGAGGTTACCAGTGGGAGATGAGGACCAGCAAGAGCTTTCAGGGCTGGCACCTTTAGTGTAGGAGCAATCGCTGGACGTTCGCAATTTCGGTGTTGAGCTCTGGCCAGATTGAGCAGGAGAGGCTGTGTACGTTGGAAGTTTTAGTAGGCTAAACAAGTTCAGAGCCCAAGTGTTTGTGGTTCGTTT
The DNA here is from genome assembly GCF_030936135.1 of Gavia stellata. Lineage (NCBI taxonomy): Eukaryota > Metazoa > Chordata > Aves > Gaviiformes > Gaviidae > Gavia > Gavia stellata. The sequence goes on from NW_026777159.1 coordinate 22,067, forward strand.
GAGAGGTTACCAGTGGGAGATGAGGACCAGCAAGAGCTTTCAGGGCTGGCACCTTTAATGTAGGAGCAATCGCTGGACGTTCGCCATTTCGGTGTTGAGCTCTGGCCAGATTGAGCAGGAGAGGCTGTGTACGTTGGAAGTTTTAGTAGGCTAAACAAGTTCAGAGCCCAAGTGTTTGTGGTTCGTTTGAGAGGTTACCAGTGGGAGATGAGGACCAGCAAGAGCTTTCAGGGCTGGCACCTTTAGTGTAGGAGCAATCGCTGGACGTTCGCAATTTCGGTGTTGAGCTCTGGCCAGATTGAGCAGGAGAGGCTGTGTACGTTGGAAGTTTTAGTAGGCTGAACAAGTTCAGAGCCAAGTGTTTGTGGTTCGTTTGAGAGGTTACCAGTGGGAGATGAGGACCAGCAAGAGCTTTCAGGGCTGGCACCTTTAGTGTAGGAGCAATCGCTGGACGTTCGCAATGTCGGTGTTGAGCTCTGGCCAGATTGAGCAGGAGAGGCTGTGTACGTTGGAAGTTTTAGTAGGCTAAACAAGTTCAGAGCCCAAGTGTTTGTGGTTCGTTTGAGAGGTTACCAGTGGGAGATGAGGACCAGCAAGAGCTTTCAGGGCTGGCACCTTTAGTGTAGGAGCAATCGCTGGACGTTCGCAATTTCGGTGTTGAGCTCTGGCCTGATTGAGCAGGAGAGGCTGTGTACGTTGGAAGTTTTAGTAGGCTAAACAAGTTCAGAGCCCAAGTGTTTGTGGTTCGTTTGAGAGGTTACCAGTGGGAGATGAGGACCAGCAAGAGCTTTCAGGGCTGGCACCTTTAGTGTAGGAGCAATCGCTGGACGTTCGCCATTTCGGTGTTGAGCTCTGGCCAGATTGAGCAGGAGAGGCTGTGTACGTTGGAAGTTTTAGTAGGCTAAACAAGTTCAGAGCCCAAGTGTTTGTGGTTCGTTTGAGAGGTTACCAGTGGGAGATGAGGACCAGCAAGAGCTTTCAGGGCTGGCACCTTTAGTGTAGGAGCAATCGCTGGACGTTCGCAATGTCGGTGTTGAGCTCTGGCCAGATTGAGCAGGAGAGGCTGTGTACGTTGGAAGTTTTAGTAGGCTAAACAAGTTCAGAGCCCAAGTGTTTGTGGTTCGTTTGAGAGGTTACCAGTGGGAGATGAGGACCAGCAAGAGCTTTCAGGGCTGGCACCTTTAGTGTAGGAGCAATCGCTGGACGTTCGCCATTTCGGTGTTGAGCTCTGGCCTGATTGAGCAGGAGAGGCTGTGTACGTTGGAAGTTTTAGTAGGCTAAACAAGTTCAGAGCCCAAGTGTTTGTGGTTCGTTTGAGAGGTTACCAGTGGGAGATGAGGACCAGCAAGAGCTTTCAGGGCTGGCACCTTTAGTGTAGGAGCAATCGCTGGACGTTCGCCATTTCGGTGTTGAGCTCTGGCCAGATTGAGCAGGAGAGGCTGTGTACGTTGGAAGTTTTAGTAGGCTAAACAAGTTCAGAGCCCAAGTGTTTGTGGTTCGTTTGAGAGGTTACCAGTGGGAGATGAGGACCAGCAAGAGCTTTCAGGGCTGGCACCTTTAGTGTAGGAGCAATCGCTGGACGTTCGCAATGTCGGTGTTGAGCTCTGGCCAGATTGAGCAGGAGAGGCTGTGTACGTTGGAAGTTTTAGTAGGCTAAACAAGTTCAGAGCCCAAGTGTTTGTGGTTCGTTTGAGAGGTTACCAGTGGGAGATGAGGACCAGCAAGAGCTTTCAGGGCTGGCACCTTTAGTGTAGGAGCAATCGCTGGACGTTCACAATTTCGGTGTTGAGCTCTGGCCAGATTGAGCAGGAGAGGCTGTGTACGTTGGAAGTTTTAGTAGGCTAAACAAGTTCAGAGCCAAGTGTTTGTGGTTCGTTTGAGAGGTTACCAGTGGGAGATGAGGACCAGCAAGAGCTTTCAGGGCTGGCACCTTTATTGTAGGAGCAATCGCTGGACGCTCGCAATTTCGTTGGTGAATTTTGACCAGATTGAGCAGGAGAGGCTGTGTACGTTGGAAGTTTTAGTAGGCTAAACAAGTTTAGAGCCCAAGTGTTTGTGGTTCGTTTGAGAGGTTACCAGTGGGAGATGAGGACCAGCAAGAGCTTTCAGGGCTGGCACCTTTAGTGTAGGAGCAATCGCTGGACGTTCGCAATTTCGGTGTTGAGCTCTGGCCAGATTGAGCAGGAGAGGCTGTGTACGTTGGAAGTTTTAGTAGGCTAAACAAGTTCAGAGCCCAAGTGTTTGTGGTTCGTTTGAGAGGTTACCAGTGGGAGATGAGGACCAGCAAGAGCTTTCAGGGCTGGCACCTTTAATGTAGGAGCAATCGCTGGACGTTCGCCATTTCGGTGTTGAGCTCTGGCCAGATTGAGCAGGAGAGGCTGTGTACGTTGGAAGTTTTAGTAGGCTAAACAAGTTCAGAGCCCAAGTGTTTGTGGTTCGTTTGAGAGGTTACCAGTGGGAGATGAGGACCAGCAAGAGCTTTCAGGGCTGGCACCTTTAGTGTAGGAGCAATCGCTGGACGTTCGCAATGTCGGTGTTGAGCTCTGGCCAGATTGAGCAGGAGAGGCTGTGTACGTTGGAAGTTTTAGTAGGCTAAACAAGTTCAGAGCCCAAGTGTTTGTGGTTCGTTTGAGAGGTTACCAGTGGGAGATGAGGACCAGCAAGAGCTTTCAGGGCTGGCACCTTTAGTGTAGGAGCAATCGCTGGACGTTCGCAATTTCGGTGTTGAGCTCTGGCCTGATTGAGCAGGAGAGGCTGTGTACGTTGGAAGTTTTAGTAGGCTAAACAAGTTCAGAGCCCAAGTGTTTGTGGTTCGTTTGAGAGGTTACCAGTGGGAGATGAGGACCAGCAAGAGCTTTCAGGGCTGGCACCTTTAGTGTAGGAGCAATCGCTGGACGTTCGCAATTTCGGTGTTGAGCTCTGGCCAGATTGAGCAGGAGAGGCTGTGTACGTTGGAAGTTTTAGTAGGCTAAACAAGTTCAGAGCCCAAGTGTTTGTGGTTCGTTTGAGAGGTTACCAGTGGGAGATGAGGACCAGCAAGAGCTTTCAGGGCTGGCACCTTTAGTGTAGGAGCAATCCCTGGACGTTCGCAATTTCGGTGTTGAGCTCTGGCCAGATTGAGCAGGAGAGGCTGTGTACGTTGGAAGTTTTAGTAGGCTAAACAAGTTCAGAGCCCAAGTGTTTGTGGTTCGTTTGAGAGGTTACCAGTGGGAGATGAGGACCAGCAAGAGCTTTCAGGGCTGGCACCTTTAGTGTAGGAGCAATCGCTGGACGTTCGCAATTTCGGTGTTGAGCTCTGGCCAGATTGAGCAGGAGAGGCTGTGTACGTTGGAAGTTTTAGTAGGCTAAACAAGTTCAGAGCCCAAGTGTTTGTGGTTCGTTTGAGAGGTTACCAGTGGGAGATGAGGACCAGCAAGAGCTTTCAGGGCTGGCACCTTTAGTGTAGGAGCAATCGCTGGACGTTCGCAATTTCGGTGTTGAGCTCTGGCCAGATTGAGCAGGAGAGGCTGTGTACGTTGGAAGTTTTAGTAGGCTGAAACAAGTTCAGAGGCCAAGTGTTTGTGGTTCGTTTGAGAGGTTACCAGTGGGAGATGAGGACCAGCAAGAGCTTTCAGGGCTGGCACCTTTAGTGTAGGAGCAATCGCTGACGTTCGCAATGTCGGTGTTGAGCTCTGGCCAGATTGAGCAGGAGAGGCTGTGTACGTTGGAAGTTTTAGTAGGCTAAACAAGTTCAGAGCCCAAGTGTTTGTGGTTCGTTTGAGAGGTTACCAGTGGGAGATGAGGACCAGCAAGAGCTTTCAGGGCTGGCACCTTTAGTGTAGGAGCAATCGCTGGACGTTCGCAATTTCGGTGTTGAGCTCTGGCCTGATTGAGCAGGAGAGGCTGTGTACGTTGGAAGTTTTAGTAGGCTAAACAAGTTCAGAGCCCAAGTGTTTGTGGTTCGTTTGAGAGGTTACCAGTGGGAGATGAGGACCAGCAAGAGCTTTCAGGGCTGGCACCTTTAGTGTAGGAGCAATCGCTGGACGTTCGCCATTTCGGTGTTGAGCTCTGGCCAGATTGAGCAGGAGAGGCTGTGTACGTTGGAAGTTTTAGTAGGCTAAACAAGTTCAGAGCCCAAGTGTTTGTGGTTCGTTTGAGAGGTTACCAGTGGGAGATGAGGACCAGCAAGAGCTTTCAGGGCTGGCACCTTTAGTGTAGGAGCAATCGCTGGACGTTCGCAATGTCGGTGTTGAGCTCTGGCCAGATTGAGCAGGAGAGGCTGTGTACGTTGGAAGTTTTAGTAGGCTAAACAAGTTCAGAGCCCAAGTGTTTGTGGTTCGTTTGAGAGGTTACCAGTGGGAGATGAGGACCAGCAAGAGCTTTCAGGGCTGGCACCTTTAGTGTAGGAGCAATCGCTGGACGTTCGCCATTTCGGTGTTGAGCTCTGGCCAGATTGAGCAGGAGAGGCTGTGTACGTTGGAAGTTTTAGTAGGCTGAACAAGTTCAGAGCCCAAGTGTTTGTGGTTCGTTTGAGAGGTTACCAGTGGGAGATGAGGACCAGCAAGAGCTTTCAGGGCTGGCACCTTTAGTGTAGGAGCAATCGCTGGACGTTCGCAATGTCGGTGTTGAGCTCTGGCCAGATTGAGCAGGAGAGGCTGTGTACGTTGGAAGTTTTAGTAGGCTAAACAAGTTCAGAGCCCAAGTGTTTGTGGTTCGTTTGAGAGGTTACCAGTGGGAGATGAGGACCAGCAAGAGCTTTCAGGGCTGGCACCTTTAGTGTAGGAGCAATCCCTGGACGTTCGCAATTTCGGTGGTGAATTTTGGCCAGATTGAGCAGGAGAGGCTGTGTACGTTGGAAGTTTTAGTAGGCTAAACAAGTTCAGAGCCCAAGTGTTTGTGGTTCGTTTGAGAGGTTACCAGTGGGAGATGAGGACCAGCAAGAGCTTTCAGGGCTGGCACCTTCAGTGTAGGAGCAATCGCTGGACATTCGCAATTTCGGTGTTGAGCTCTGGCCAGATTGAGCAGGAGAGGCTGTGTACGTTGGAAGTTTTAGTAGGCTAAACAAGTTCAGAGCCCAAGTGTTTGTGGTTCGTTTGAGAGGTTACCAGTGGGAGATGAGGACCAGCAAGAGCTTTCAGGGCTGGCACCTTTAGTGTAGGAGCAATCGCTGGACGTTCGCAATTTAGTTGGTGATTTTTGGCCAGATTGAGCAGGAGAGGCTGTGTACGTTGGAAGTTTTAGTAGGCTAAACAAGTTCAGAGCCCAAGTGTTTGTGGTTCGTTTGAGAGGTTACCAGTGGGAGATGAGGACCAGCAAGAGCTTTCAGGGCTGGCACCTTTAGTGTAGGAGCAATCGCTGGACATTCGCAATTTCGGTGTTGAGCTCTGGCCAGATTGAGCAGGAGAGGCTGTGTACGTTGGAAGTTTTAGTAGGCTAAACAAGTTCAGAGCCCAAGTGTTTGTGGTTCGTTTGAGAGGTTACCAGTGGGAGATGAGGACCAGCAAGAGCTTTCAGGGCTGGCACCTTTAGTGTAGGAGCAATCGCTGGACGTTCGCAATTTCGGTGTTGAGCTCTGGCCAGATTGAGCAGGAGAGGCTGTGTACGTTGGAAGTTTTAGTAGGCTGAACAAGTTCAGAGCCCAAGTGTTTGTGGTTCGTTTGAGAGGTTACCAGTGGGAGATGAGGACCAGCAAGAGCTTTCAGGGCTGGCACCTTTAGTGTAGGAGCAATCCCTGGACGTTCGCAATTTCGTTGGTGAATTTTGGCCAGATTGAGCAGGAGAGGCTGTGTACGTTGGAAGTTTTAGTAGGCTAAACAAGTTCAGAGCCCAAGTGTTTGTGGTTCGTTTGAGAGGTTACCAGTGGGAGATGAGGACCAGCAAGAGCTTTCAGGGCTGGCACCTTTACTGTAGGAGCAATCGCTGGACGTTCGCAATTTCGTTGGTGAATTTTGGCCAGATTGAGCAGGAGAGGCTGTGTACGTTGGAAGTTTTAGTAGGCTAAACAAGTTCAGAGCCCAAGTGTTTGTGGTTCATTTGAGAGGTTACCAGTGGGAGATGAGGACCAGCAAGAGCTTTCAGGGCTGGCACCTTTAGTGTAGGAGCAATCGCTGGACGTTCGCAATTTCGGTGTTGAGCTCTGGCCAGATTGAGCAGGAGAGGCTGTGTACGTTGGAAGTTTTAGTAGGCTAAACAAGTTCAGAGCCCAAGTGTTTGTGGTTCGTTTGAGAGGTTACCAGTGGGAGATGAGGACCAGCAAGAGCTTTCAGGGCTGGCACCTTTAGTGTAGGAGCAATCGCTGGACGTTCGCAATTTCGGTGTTGAGCTCTGGCCAGATTGAGCAGGAGAGGCTGTGTACGTTGGAAGTTTTAGTAGGCTAAACAAGTTCAGAGCCCAAGTGTTTGTGGTTCGTTTGAGAGGTTACCAGTGGGAGATGAGGACCAGCAAGAGCTTTCAGGGCTGGCACCTTTAGTGTAGGAGCAATCGCTGGACGTTCGCAATTTCGGTGTTGAGCTCTGGCCAGATTGAGCAGGAGAGGCTGTGTACGTTGGAAGTTTTAGTAGGCTAAACAAGTTCAGAGCCCAAGTGTTTGTGGTTCGTTTGAGAGGTTACCAGTGGGAGATGAGGACCAGCAAGAGCTTTCAGGGCTGGCACCTTTAGTGTAGGAGCAATCGCTGGACGTTCGCAATTTCGGTGTTGAGCTCTGGCCAGATTGAGCAGGAGAGGCTGTGTACGTTGGAAGTTTTAGTAGGCTAAACAAGTTCAGAGCCCAAGTGTTTGTGGTTCGTTTGAGAGGTTACCAGTGGGAGATGAGGACCAGCAAGAGCTTTCAGGGCTGGCACCTTTAGTGTAGGAGCAATCGCTGGACGTTCGCCATTTCGGTGTTGAGCTCTGGCCAGATTGAGCAGGAGAGGCTGTGTACGTTGGAAGTTTTAGTAGGCTAAACAAGTTCAGAGCCCAAGTGTTTGTGGTTCGTTTGAGAGGTTACCAGTGGGAGATGAGGACCAGCAAGAGCTTTCAGGGCTGGCACCTTTAGTGTAGGAGCAATCGCTGGACGTTCGCAATTTCGGTGTTGAGCTCTGGCCAGATTGAGCAGGAGAGGCTGTGTACGTTGGAAGTTTTAGTAGGCTAAACAAGTTCAGAGCCCAAGTGTTTGTGGTTCGTTTGAGAGGTTACCAGTGGGAGATGAGGACCAGCAAGAGCTTTCAGGGCTGGCACCTTTAGTGTAGGAGCAATCGCTGGACGTTCGCAATTTCGGTGTTGAGCTCTGGCCAGATTGAGCAGGAGAGGCTGTGTACGTTGGAAGTTTTAGTAGGCTAAACAAGTTCAGAGCCCAAGTGTTTGTGGTTCGTTTGAGAGGTTACCAGTGGGAGATGAGGACCAGCAAGAGCTTTCAGGGCTGGCACCTTTAGTGTAGGAGCAATCGCTGGACGTTCGCAATGTCGGTGTTGAGCTCTGGCCAGATTGAGCAGGAGAGGCTGTGTACGTTGGAAGTTTTAGTAGGCTAAACAAGTTCAGAGCCCAAGCGTTTGTGGTTCGTTTGAGAGGTTACCAGTGGGAGATGAGGACCAGCAAGAGCTTTCAGGGCTGGCACCTTTAGTGTAGGAGCAATCGCTGGACGTTCGCAATTTCGGTGTTGAGCTCTGGCCAGATTGAGCAGGAGAGGCTGTGTACGTTGGAAGTTTTAGTAGGCTAAACAAGTTCAGAGCCCAAGTGTTTGTGGTTCGTTTGAGAGGTTACCAGTGGGAGATGAGGACCAGCAAGAGCTTTCAGGGCTGGCACCTTTAGTGTAGGAGCAATCGCTGGACGTTCGCAATTTCGGTGTTGAGCTCTGGCCAGATTGAGCAGGAGAGGCTGTGTACGTTGGAAGTTTTAGTAGGCTAAACAAGTTCAGAGCCCAAGTGTTTGTGGTTCGTTTGAGAGGTTACCAGTGGGAGATGAGGACCAGCAAGAGCTTTCAGGGCTGGCACCTTTAGTGTAGGAGCAATCCCTGGACGTTCGCAATTTCGTTGGTGAATTTTGGCCAGATTGAGCAGGAGAGGCTGTGTACGTTGGAAGTTTTAGTAGGCTAAACAAGTTCAGAGCCCAAGTGTTTGTGGTTCGTTTGAGAGGTTACCAGTGGGAGATGAGGACCAGCAAGAGCTTTCAGGGCTGGCACCTTTAGTGTAGGAGCAATCCCTGGACGTTCGCAATTTCGGTGTTGAGCTCTGGCCAGATTGAGCAGGAGAGGCTGTGTACGTTGGAAGTTTTAGTAGGCTAAACAAGTTCAGAGCCCAAGTGTTTGTGGTTCGTTTGAGAGGTTACCAGTGGGAGATGAGGACCAGCAAGAGCTTTCAGGGCTGGCACCTTTAGTGTAGGAGCAATCGCTGGACGTTCGCAATTTCGGTGTTGAGCTCTGGCCAGATTGAGCAGGAGAGGTTGTGTACGTTGGAAGTTTTAGTAGGCTAAACAAGTTCAGAGCCCAAGTGTTTGTGGTTCGTTTGAGAGGTTACCAGTGGGAGATGAGGACCAGCAAGAGCTTTCAGGGCTGGCACCTTTAGTGTAGGAGCAATCGCTGGACGTTCGCAATTTCGGTGTTGAGCTCTGGCCAGATTGAGCAGGAGAGGCTGTGTACGTTGGAAGTTTTAGTAGGCTAAACAAGTTCAGAGCCCAAGTGTTTGTGGTTCGTTTGAGAGGTTACCAGTGGGAGATGAGGACCAGCAAGAGCTTTCAGGGCTGGCACCTTTAATGTAGGAGCAATCGCTGGACGTTCACAATTTCGGTGTTGAGCTCTGGCCAGATTGAGCAGGAGAGGCTGTGTACGTTGGAAGTTTTAGTAGGCTAAACAAGTTCAGAGGCCAAGTGTTTGTGGTTCGTTTGAGAGGTTACCAGTGGGAGATGAGGACCAGCAAGAGCTTTCAGGGCTGGCACCTTTAATGTAGGAGCAATCGCTGGACGTTCGCCATTTCGGTGTTGAGCTCTGGCCAGATTGAGCAGGAGAGGCTGTGTACGTTGGAAGTTTTAGTAGGCTAAACAAGTTCAGAGCCCAAGTGTTTGTGGTTCGTTTGAGAGGTTACCAGTGGGAGATGAGGACCAGCAAGAGCTTTCAGGGCTGGCACCTTTAGTGTAGGAGCAATCGCTGGACGTTCGCCATTTCGGTGTTGAGCTCTGGCCAGATTGAGCAGGAGAGGCTGTGTACGTTGGAAGTTTTAGTAGGCTAAACAAGTTCAGAGCCCAAGTGTTTGTGGTTCGTTTGAGAGGTTACCAGTGGGAGATGAGGACCAGCAAGAGCTTTCAGTGCTGGCACCTTTAGTGTAGGAGCAATCGCTGGACGTTCGCAATTTCGGAGTTGAGCTCTGGCCAGATTGAGCAGGAGAGGCTGTGTACGTTGGAAGTTTTAGTAGGCTAAACAAGTTCAGAGCCCAAGTGTTTGTGGTTCATTTGAGAGGTTACCAGTGGGAGATGAGGAGCAGCAAGAGCTTTCAGGGCTGGCACCTTTAGTGTATGAGCAATCGCTGGACGTTCGCAATTTCGTTGGTGAATTTTGGCCAGATTGAGCAGGAGAGGCTGTGTACGTTGGAAGTTTTAGTAGGCTAAACAAGTTCAGAGCCCAAGTGTTTGTGGTTCGTTTGAGAGGTTACCAGTGGGAGATGAGGACCAGCAAGAGCTTTCAGGGCTGGCACCTTTAGTGTAGGAGCAATCGCTGGACGCTCGCAATTTCGTTGGTGAATTTTGACCAGATTGAGCAGGAGAGGCTGTGTACGTTGGAAGTTTTAGTAGGCTAAACAAGTTCAGAGCCCAAGTGTTTGTGATTCGTTTGAGAGGTTACCAGTGGGAGATGAGGACCAGCAAGAGCTTTCAGGGCTGGCACCTTTAGTGTAGGAGCAATCCCTGGACGTTCACAATTTCGGTGTTGAGCTCTGGCCAGATTGAGCAGGAGAGGCTGTGTACGTTGGAAGTTTTAGTAGGCTAAACAAGTTCAGAGCCCAAGTGTTTGTGGTTCGTTTGAGAGGTTACCAGTGGGAGATGAGGACCAGCAAGAGCTTTCAGGGCTGGCACCTTTATTGTAGGAGCAATCGCTGGACGCTCGCAATTTCGTTGGTGAATTTTGACCAGATTGAGCAGGAGAGGCTGTGTACGTTGGAAGTTTTAGTAGGCTAAACAAGTTCAGAGCCCAAGTGTTTGTGGTTCGTTTGAGAGGTTACCAGTGGGAGATGAGGACCAGCAAGAGCTTTCAGGGCTGGCGCCTTTAGTGTAGGAGCAATCGCTGGACGTTCGCAATTTCGGTGTTGAGCTCTGGCCAGATTGAGCAGGAGAGGCTGTGTACGTTGGAAGTTTTAGTAGGCTAAACAAGTTCAGAGCCCAAGTGTTTGTGGTTCGTTTGAGAGGTTACCAGTGGGAGATGAGGACCAGCAAGAGCTTTCAGGGCTGGCACCTTTAGTGTAGGAGCAATCGCTGGACGTTCGCAATTTCGGTGTTGAGCTCTGGCCAGATTGAGCAGGAGAGGCTGTGTACGTTGGAAGTTTTAGTAGGCTAAACAAGTTCAGAGCCCAAGTGTTTGTGGTTCGTTTGAGAGGTTACCAGTGGGAGATGAGGACCAGCAAGAGCTTTCAGGGCTGGCACCTTTAATGTAGGAGCAATCGCTGGACGTTCGCCATTTCGGTGTTGAGCTCTGGCCAGATTGAGCAGGAGAGGCTGTGTACGTTGGAAGTTTTAGTAGGCTAAACAAGTTCAGAGCCCAAGTGTTTGTGGTTCGTTTGAGAGGTTACCAGTGGGAGATGAGGACCAGCAAGAGCTTTCAGGGCTGGCACCTTTAGTGTAGGAGCAATCGCTGGACGTTCGCAATTTCGGTGTTGAGCTCTGGCCAGATTGAGCAGGAGAGGCTGTGTACGTTGGAAGTTTTAGTAGGCTAAACAAGTTCAGAGCCCAAGTGTTTGTGGTTCGTTTGAGAGGTTACCAGTGGGAGATGAGGACCAGCAAGAGCTTTCAGGGCTGGCACCTTTAGTGTAGGAGCAATCGCTGGACGTTCGCAATTTCGGTGTTGAGCTCTGGCCAGATTGAGCAGGAGAGGCTGTGTACGTTGGAAGTTTTAGTAGGCTAAACAAGTTCAGAGCCCAAGTGTTTGTGGTTCGTTTGAGAGGTTACCAGTGGGAGATGAGGACCAGCAAGAGCTTTCAGGGCTGGCACCTTTAGTGTAGGAGCAATCGCTGGACATTCGCAATTTCGGTGTTGAGCTCTGGCCAGATTGAGCAGGAGAGGCTGTGTACGTTGGAAGTTTTAGTAGGCTAAACAAGTTCAGAGCCCAAGTGTTTGTGGTTCGTTTGAGAGGTTACCAGTGGGAGATGAGGACCAGCAAGAGCTTTCAGGGCTGGCACCTTTAGTGTAGGAGCAATCGCTGGACGTTCGCCATTTCGGTGTTGAGCTCTGGCCAGATTGAGCAGGAGAGGCTGTGTACGTTGGAAGTTTTAGTAGGCTAAACAAGTTCAGAGCCCAAGTGTTTGTGGTTCGTTTGAGAGGTTACCAGTGGGAGATGAGGACCAGCAAGAGCTTTCAGGGCTGGCACCTTTAGTGTAGGAGCAATCGCTGGACGTTCGCAATGTCGGTGTTGAGCTCTGGCCAGATTGAGCAGGAGAGGCTGTGTACGTTGGAAGTTTTAGTAGGCTAAACAAGTTCAGAGCCCAAGTGTTTGTGGTTCGTTTGAGAGGTTACCAGTGGGAGATGAGGACCAGCAAGAGCTTTCAGGGCTGGCACCTTTAGTGTAGGAGCAATCGCTGGACGTTCGCAATTTCGGTGGTGAATTTTGGCCAGATTGAGCAGGAGAGGCTGTGTACGTTGGAAGTTTTAGTAGGCTAAACAAGTTCAGAGCCCAAGTGTTTGTGGTTCGTTTGAGAGGTTACCAGTGGGAGATGAGGACCAGCAAGAGCTTTCAGGGCTGGCACCTTCAGTGTAGGAGCAATCGCTGGACATTCGCAATTTCGGTGTTGAGCTCTGGCCAGATTGAGCAGGAGAGGCTGTGTACGTTGGAAGTTTTAGTAGGCTAAACAAGTTCAGAGCCCAAGTGTTTGTGGTTCGTTTGAGAGGTTACCAGTGGGAGATGAGGACCAGCAAGAGCTTTCAGGGCTGGCACCTTTAGTGTAGGAGCAATCGCTGGACGTTCGCAATTTCGGTGTTGAGCTCTGGCCAGATTGAGCAGGAGAGGCTGTGTACGTTGGAAGTTTTAGTAGGCTAAACAAGTTCAGAGCCCAAGTGTTTGTGGTTCGTTTGAGAGGTTACCAGTGGGAGATGAGGACCAGCAAGAGCTTTCAGGGCTGGCACCTTTAATGTAGGAGCAATCGCTGGACGTTCACAATTTCGGTGTTGAGCTCTGGCCAGATTGAGCAGGAGAGGCTGTGTACGTTGGAAGTTTTAGTAGGCTAAACAAGTTCAGAGGCCAAGTGTTTGTGGTTCGTTTGAGAGGTTACCAGTGGGAGATGAGGACCAGCAAGAGCTTTCAGGGCTGGCACCTTTAATGTAGGAGCAATCGCTGGACGTTCGCCATTTCGGTGTTGAGCTCTGGCCAGATTGAGCAGGAGAGGCTGTGTACGTTGGAAGTTTTAGTAGGCTAAACAAGTTCAGAGCCCAAGTGTTTGTGGTTCGTTTGAGAGGTTACCAGTGGGAGATGAGGACCAGCAAGAGCTTTCAGGGCTGGCACCTTTAGTGTAGGAGCAATCGCTGGACGTTCGCCATTTCGGTGTTGAGCTCTGGCCAGATTGAGCAGGAGAGGCTGTGTACGTTGGAAGTTTTAGTAGGCTAAACAAGTTCAGAGCCCAAGTGTTTGTGGTTCGTTTGAGAGGTTACCAGTGGGAGATGAGGACCAGCAAGAGCTTTCAGTGCTGGCACCTTTAGTGTAGGAGCAATCGCTGGACGTTCGCAATTTCGGAGTTGAGCTCTGGCCAGATTGAGCAGGAGAGGCTGTGTACGTTGGAAGTTTTAGTAGGCTAAACAAGTTCAGAGCCCAAGTGTTTGTGGTTCATTTGAGAGGTTACCAGTGGGAGATGAGGAGCAGCAAGAGCTTTCAGGGCTGGCACCTTTAGTGTATGAGCAATCGCTGGACGTTCGCAATTTCGTTGGTGAATTTTGGCCAGATTGAGCAGGAGAGGCTGTGTACGTTGGAAGTTTTAGTAGGCTAAACAAGTTCAGAGCCCAAGTGTTTGTGGTTCGTTTGAGAGGTTACCAGTGGGAGATGAGGACCAGCAAGAGCTTTCAGGGCTGGCACCTTTAGTGTAGGAGCAATCGCTGGACGCTCGCAATTTCGTTGGTGAATTTTGACCAGATTGAGCAGGAGAGGCTGTGTACGTTGGAAGTTTTAGTAGGCTAAACAAGTTCAGAGCCCAAGTGTTTGTGATTCGTTTGAGAGGTTACCAGTGGGAGATGAGGACCAGCAAGAGCTTTCAGGGCTGGCACCTTTAGTGTAGGAGCAATCCCTGGACGTTCACAATTTCGGTGTTGAGCTCTGGCCAGATTGAGCAGGAGAGGCTGTGTACGTTGGAAGTTTTAGTAGGCTAAACAAGTTCAGAGCCCAAGTGTTTGTGGTTCGTTTGAGAGGTTACCAGTGGGAGATGAGGACCAGCAAGAGCTTTCAGGGCTGGCACCTTTATTGTAGGAGCAATCGCTGGACGCTCGCAATTTCGTTGGTGAATTTTGACCAGATTGAGCAGGAGAGGCTGTGTACGTTGGAAGTTTTAGTAGGCTAAACAAGTTCAGAGCCCAAGTGTTTGTGGTTCGTTTGAGAGGTTACCAGTGGGAGATGAGGACCAGCAAGAGCTTTCAGGGCTGGCGCCTTTAGTGTAGGAGCAATCGCTGGACGTTCGCAATTTCGGTGTTGAGCTCTGGCCAGATTGAGCAGGAGAGGCTGTGTACGTTGGAAGTTTTAGTAGGCTAAACAAGTTCAGAGCCCAAGTGTTTGTGGTTCGTTTGAGAGGTTACCAGTGGGAGATGAGGACCAGCAAGAGCTTTCAGGGCTGGCACCTTTAGTGTAGGAGCAATCGCTGGACGTTCGCAATTTCGGTGTTGAGCTCTGGCCAGATTGAGCAGGAGAGGCTGTGTACGTTGGAAGTTTTAGTAGGCTAAACAAGTTCAGAGCCCAAGTGTTTGTGGTTCGTTTGAGAGGTTACCAGTGGGAGATGAGGACCAGCAAGAGCTTTCAGGGCTGGCACCTTTAATGTAGGAGCAATCGCTGGACGTTCGCCATTTCGGTGTTGAGCTCTGGCCAGATTGAGCAGGAGAGGCTGTGTACGTTGGAAGTTTTAGTAGGCTAAACAAGTTCAGAGCCCAAGTGTTTGTGGTTCGTTTGAGAGGTTACCAGTGGGAGATGAGGACCAGCAAGAGCTTTCAGGGCTGGCACCTTTAGTGTAGGAGCAATCGCTGGACGTTCGCAATTTCGGTGTTGAGCTCTGGCCAGATTGAGCAGGAGAGGCTGTGTACGTTGGAAGTTTTAGTAGGCTAAACAAGTTCAGAGCCCAAGTGTTTGTGGTTCGTTTGAGAGGTTACCAGTGGGAGATGAGGACCAGCAAGAGCTTTCAGGGCTGGCACCTTTAGTGTAGGAGCAATCGCTGGACGTTCGCAATTTCGGTGTTGAGCTCTGGCCAGATTGAGCAGGAGAGGCTGTGTACGTTGGAAGTTTTAGTAGGCTAAACAAGTTCAGAGCCCAAGTGTTTGTGGTTCGTTTGAGAGGTTACCAGTGGGAGATGAGGACCAGCAAGAGCTTTCAGGGCTGGCACCTTTAGTGTAGGAGCAATCGCTGGACATTCGCAATTTCGGTGTTGAGCTCTGGCCAGATTGAGCAGGAGAGGCTGTGTACGTTGGAAGTTTTAGTAGGCTAAACAAGTTCAGAGCCCAAGTGTTTGTGGTTCGTTTGAGAGGTTACCAGTGGGAGATGAGGACCAGCAAGAGCTTTCAGGGCTGGCACCTTTAGTGTAGGAGCAATCGCTGGACGTTCGCCATTTCGGTGTTGAGCTCTGGCCAGATTGAGCAGGAGAGGCTGTGTACGTTGGAAGTTTTAGTAGGCTAAACAAGTTCAGAGCCCAAGTGTTTGTGGTTCGTTTGAGAGGTTACCAGTGGGAGATGAGGGACCAGCAAGAGCTTTCAGGGCTGGCACCTTTAGTGTAGGAGCAATCGCTGGACGTTCGCAATGTCGGTGTTGAGCTCTGGCCAGATTGAGCAGGAGAGGCTGTGTACGTTGGAAGTTTTAGTAGGCTAAACAAGTTCAGAGCCCAAGTGTTTGTGGTTCGTTTGAGAGGTTACCAGTGGGAGATGAGGACCAGCAAGAGCTTTCAGGGCTGGCACCTTTAGTGTAGGAGCAATCGCTGGACGTTCGCAATTTCGTGGTGAATTTTGGCCAGATTGAGCAGGAGAGGCTGTGTACGTTGGAAGTTTTAGTAGGCTAAACAAGTTCAGAGCCCAAGTGTTTGTGGTTCGTTTGAGAGGTTACCAGTGGGAGATGAGGACCAGCAAGAGCTTTCAGGGCTGGCACCTTCAGTGTAGGGAGCAATCGCTGGACATTCGCAATTTCGGTGTTGAGCTCTGGCCAGATTGAGCAGGAGAGGCTGTGTACGTTGGAAGTTTTAGTAGGCTAAACAAGTTCAGAGCCCAAGTGTTTGTGGTTCGTTTGAGAGGTTACCAGTGGGAGATGAGGACCAGCAAGAGCTTTCAGGGCTGGCACCTTTAGTGTAGGAGCAATCGCTGGACGTTCGCAATTTCGTTGGTGAATTTTGGCCAGATTGAGCAGGAGAGGCTGTGTACGTTGGAAGTTTTAGTAGGCTAAACAAGTTCAGAGCCCAAGTGTTTGTGGTTCGTTTGAGAGGTTACCAGTGGGAGATGAGGGACCAGCAAGAGCTTTCAGGGCTGGCACCTTTAGTGTAGGAGCAATCGCTGGACGTTCGCCATTTCGGTGTTGAGCTCTGGCCAGATTGAGCAGGAGAGGCTGTGTACGTTGGAAGTTTTAGTAGGCTAAACAAGTTCAGAGCCCAAGTGTTTGTGGTTCGTTTGAGAGGTTACCAGGGAGATGAGGACCAGCAAGAGCTTTCAGGGCTGGCACCTTTAGTGTAGGAGCAATCGCTGGACGTTCGCAATTTCGGTGTTGAGCTCTGGCCAGATTGAGCAGGAGAGGCTGTGTACGTTGGAAGTTTTAGTAGGCTAAACAAGTTCAGAGCCCAAGTGTTTGTGGTTCGTTTGAGAGGTTACCAGTGGGAGATGAGGACCAGCAAGAGCTTTCAGGGCTGGCACCTTTAGTGTAGGAGCAATCCCTGGACGTTCGCAATTTCGGTGTTGAGCTCTGGCCAGATTGAGCAGGAGAGGCTGTGTACGTTGGAAGTTTTAGTAGGCTAAACAAGTTCAGAGCCCAAGTGTTTGTGGTTCGTTTGAGAGGTTACCAGTGGGAGATGAGGACCAGCAAGAGCTTTCAGGGCTGGCACCTTTAGTGTAGGAGCAATCGCTGGACGTTCGCAATGTCGGTGTTGAGCTCTGGCCAGATTGAGCAGGAGAGGCTGTGTACGTTGGAAGTTTTAGTAGGCTAAACAAGTTCAGAGCCCAAGTGTTTGTGGTTCGTTTGAGAGGTTACCAGTGGGAGATGAGGACCAGCAAGAGCTTTCAGGGCTGGCACCTTTAGTGTAGGAGCAATCGCTGGACGTTCGCAATTTCGGTGTTGAGCTCTGGCCAGATTGAGCAGGAGAGGCTGTGTACGTTGGAAGTTTTAGTAGGCTAAACAAGTTCAGAGCCCAAGTGTTTGTGGTTCGTTTGAGAGGTTACCAGTGGGAGATGAGGACCAGCAAGAGCTTTCAGGGCTGGCACCTTTAGTGTAGGAGCAATCGCTGGACGTTCGCAATTTCGGTGTTGAGCTCTGGCCAGATTGAGCAGGAGAGGCTGTGTACGTTGGAAGTTTTAGTAGGCTAAACAAGTTCAGAGCCCAAGTGTTTGTGGTTCGTTTGAGAGGTTACCAGTGGGAGATGAGGACCAGCAAGAGCTTTCAGGGCTGGCACCTTTAGTGTAGGAGCAATCCCTGGACGTTCGCAATTTCGTTGGTGAATTTTGGCCAGATTGAGCAGGAGAGGCTGTGTACGTTGGAAGTTTTAGTAGGCTAAACAAGTTCAGAGCCAAGTGTTTGTGGTTCGTTTGAGAGGTTACCAGTGGGAGATGAGGACCCAGCAAGAGCTTTCAGGGCTGGCACCTTTAGTGTAGGAGCAATCGCTGGACGTTCGCAATTTCGGTGTTGAGCTCTGGCCAGATTGAGCAGGAGAGGCTGTGTACGTTGGAAGTTTTAGTAGGCTAAACAAGTTCAGAGCCCAAGTGTTTGTGGTTCGTTTGAGAGGTTACCAGTGGGAGATGAGGACCAGCAAGAGCTTTCAGGGCTGGCACCCTTTAGTGTAGGAGCAATCGCTGGACGTTCGCAATTTCGGTGTTGAGCTCTGGCCAGATTGAGCAGGAGAGGCTGTGTACGTTGGAAGTTTTAGTAGGCTAAACAAGTTCAGAGGCCAAGTGTTTGTGGTTCGTTTGAGAGGTTACCAGTGGGAGATGAGGACCAGCAAGAGCTTTCAGGGCTGGGCACCTTTAATGTAGGAGCAATCGCTGGACGTTCGCCATTTCGGTGTTGAGCTCTGGCCAGATTGAGCAGGAGAGGCTGTGTACGTTGGAAGTTTTAGTAGGCTAAACAAGTTCAGAGCCCAAGTGTTTGTGGTTCGTTTGAGAGGTTACCAGTGGGAGATGAGGACCAGCAAGAGCTTTCAGGGCTGGCACCTTTAGTGTAGGAGCAATCGCTGGACGTTCGCCATTTCGGTGTTGAGCTCTGGCCAGATTGAGCAGGAGAGGCTGTGTACGTTGGAAGTTTTAGTAGGCTAAACAAGTTCAGAGCCCAAGTGTTTGTGGTTCGTTTGAGAGGTTACCAGTGGGAGATGAGGACCAGCAAGAGCTTTCAGTGCTGGCACCTTTAGTGTAGGAGCAATCGCTGGACGTTCGCAATTTCGGTGTTTGAGCTCTGGCCAGATTGAGCAGGAGAGGCTGTGTACGTTGGAAGTTTTAGTAGGCTAAACAAGTTCAGAGCCCAAGTGTTTGTGGTTCATTTGAGAGGTTACCAGTGGGAGATGAGGAGCAGCAAGAGCTTTCAGGGCTGGCACCTTTAGTGTATGAGCAATCGCTGGACGTTCGCAATTTCGTTGGTGAATTTTGGCCAGATTGAGCAGGAGAGGCTGTGTACGTTGGAAGTTTTAGTAGGCTAAACAAGTTCAGAGCCCAAGTGTTTGTGGTTCGTTTGAGAGGTTACCAGTGGGAGATGAGGACCAGCAAGAGCTTTCAGGGCTGGCACCTTTAGTGTAGGAGCAATCGCTGGACGCTCGCAATTTCGTTGGTGAATTTTGACCAGATTGAGCAGGAGAGGCTGTGTACGTTGGAAGTTTTAGTAGGCTAAACAAGTTCAGAGCCCAAGTGTTTGTGGTTCATTTGAGAGGTTACCAGTGGGAGATGAGGAGCAGCAAGAGCTTTCAGGGCTGGCACCTTTAGTGTATGAGCAATCGCTGGACGTTCGCAATTTCGTTGGTGAATTTTGGCCAGATTGAGCAGGAGAGGCTGTGTACGTTGGAAGTTTTAGTAGGCTAAACAAGTCAGAGCCCAAGTGTTTGTGGTTCGTTTGAGAGGTTACCAGTGGGAGATGAGGACCAGCAAGAGCTTTCAGGGCTGGCACCTTTAGTGTAGGAGCAATCGCTGGACGCTCGCAATTTCGTTGGTGAATTTTGACCAGATTGAGCAGGAGAGGCTGTGTACGTTGGAAGTTTTAGTAGGCTAAACAAGTTCAGAGCCCAAGTGTTTGTGGTTTCGTTTGAGAGGTTACCAGTGGGAGATGAGGACCAGCAAGAGCTTTCAGGGCTGGCACCTTTAGTGTAGGAGCAATCCTGGACGTTCACAATTTCGGTGTTGAGCTCTGGCCAGATTGAGCAGGAGAGGCTGTGTACGTTGGAAGTTTTAGTAGGCTAAACAAGTTCAGAGCCCAAGTGTTTGTGGTTCGTTTGAGAGGTTACCAGTGGGAGATGAGGACCAGCAAGAGCTTTCAGGGCTGGCACCTTTATTGTAGGAGCAATCGCTGGACGCTCGCAATTTCGTTGGTGAATTTTGACCAGATTGAGCAGGAGAGGCTGTGTACGTTGGAAGTTTTAGTAGGCTAAACAAGTTCAGAGCCCAAGTGTTTGTGGTTTCGTTTGAGAGGTTACCAGTGGGAGATGAGACCAGCAAGAGCTTTCAGGGCTGGCACCTTTAGTGTAGGAGCAATCGCTGGACGTTCGCAATTTCGGTGTTGAGCTCTGGCCAGATTGAGCAGGAGAGGCTGTGTACGTTGGAAGTTTTAGTAGGCTAAACAAGTTCAGAGCCCAAGTGTTTGTGGTTCGTTTGAGAGGTTACCAGTGGGAGATGAGGACCAGCAAGAGCTTTCAGGGCTGGCACCTTTAGTGTAGGAGCAATCGCTGGACGTTCGCAATTTCGGTGTTGAGCTCTGGCCAGATTGAGCAGGAGAGGCTGTGTACGTTGGAAGTTTTAGTAGGCTAAACAAGTTCAGAGCCCAAGTGTTTGTGGTTCGTTTGAGAGGTTACCAGTGGGAGATGAGGACCAGCAAGAGCTTTCAGGGCTGGCACCTTTAATGTAGGAGCAATCGCTGGACGTTCGCCATTTCGGTGTTGAGCTCTGGCCAGATTGAGCAGGAGAGGCTGTGTACGTTGGAAGTTTTAGTAGGCTAAACAAGTTCAGAGCCCAAGTGTTTGTGGTTCGTTTGAGAGGTTACCAGTGGGAGATGAGGACCAGCAAGAGCTTTCAGGGCTGGCACCTTTAGTGTAGGAGCAATCGCTGGACGTTCGCAATTTCGGTGTTGAGCTCTGGCCAGATTGAGCAGGAGAGGCTGTGTACGTTGGAAGTTTTAGTAGGCTAAACAAGTTCAGAGCCAAGTGTTTGTGGTTCGTTTGAGAGGTTACCAGTGGGAGATGAGGACCAGCAAGAGCTTTCAGGGCTGGCACCTTTAGTGTAGGAGCAATCGCTGGACGTTCGCAATTTCGGTGTTGAGCTCTGGCCAGATTGAGCAGGAGAGGCTGTGTACGTTGGAAGTTTTAGTAGGCTAAACAAGTTCAGAGCCCAAGTGTTTGTGGTTCGTTTGAGAGGTTACCAGTGGGAGATGAGGACCAGCAAGAGCTTTCAGGGCTGGCACCTTTAGTGTAGGAGCAATCGCTGGACGTTCGCCATTTCGGTGTTGAGCTCTGGCCAGATTGAGCAGGAGAGGCTGTGTACGTTGGAAGTTTTAGTAGGCTAAACAAGTTCAGAGCCCAAGTGTTTGTGGTTCGTTTGAGAGGTTACCAGTGGGAGATGAGGACCAGCAAGAGCTTCAGGGCTGGCACCTTTAGTGTAGGAGCAATCGCTGGACGTTCGCAATTTCGGTGTTGAGCTCTGGCCAGATTGAGCAGGAGAGGCTGTGTACGTTGGAAGTTTTAGTAGGCTGAACAAGTTCAGAGCCCAAGTGTTTGTGGTTCGTTTGAGAGGTTACCAGTGGGAGATGAGGACCAGCAAGAGCTTTCAGGGCTGGTACCTTTAGTGTAGGAGCAATCGCTGGACGTTCGCAATGTCGGTGTTGAGCTCTGGCCAGATTGAGCAGGAGAGGCTGTGTACGTTGGAAGTTTTAGTAGGCTAAACAAGTTCAGAGCCCAAGTGTTTGTGGTTCGTTTGAGAGGTTACCAGTGGGAGATGAGGACCAGCAAGAGCTTTCAGGGCTGGCACCTTTAGTGTAGGAGCAATCGCTGGACGTTCGCATTTCGTTGGTGAATTTTGGCCAGATTGAGCAGGAGAGGCTGTGTACGTTGGAAGTTTTTAGTAGGCTAAACAAGTTCAGAGCCCAAGTGTTTGTGGTTCGTTTGAGAGGTTACCAGTGGGAGATGAGGACCAGCAAGAGCTTTCAGGGCTGGCACCTTTAGTGTAGGAGCAATCGCTGGACGTTCGCCATTTCGGTGTTGAGCTCTGGCCAGATTGAGCAGGAGAGGCTGTGTACGTTGGAAGTTTTAGTAGGCTAAACAAGTTCAGAGGCCAAGTGTTTGTGGTTCGTTTGAGAGGTTACCAGTGGGAGATGAGGACCAGCAAGAGCTTTCAGGGCTGGCACCTTTAGTGTAGGAGCAATCGCTGACGTTCGCAATGTCGGTGTTGAGCTCTGGCCAGATTGAGCAGGAGAGGCTGTGTACGTTGGAAGTTTTTAGTAGCTAAACAAGTTCAGAGCCCAAGTGTTTGTGGTTCGTTTGAGAGGTTACCAGTGGGAGATGAGGACCAGCAAGAGCTTTTCAGGGCTGGCACCTTTAGTGTAGGAGCAATCGCTGGACGTTCGCAATTTCGGTGGTGAATTTTGGCCAGATTGAGCAGGAGAGGCTGTGTACGTTGGAAGTTTTAGTAGGCTAAACAAGTTCAGAGCCCAAGTGTTTGTGGTTCGTTTTGAGAGGTTACCACAGTGGGAGATGAGGACCAGCAAGAGCTTTCAGGGCTGGCACCTTCAGTGTAGAGCAATCGCTGGACATTCGCAATTTCGGTGTTGAGCTCTGGCCAGATTGAGCAGGAGAGGCTGTGTACGTTGGAAGTTTTAGTAGGGCTAAACAAGTTCAGA